>NW_027650488.1:5000-72500 GCF_965287045.1 Carcharhinus amblyrhynchos | reverse complement strand
GGGCAGAGAGAGAGGGGGGCAGAGAGAGAGAGAGGGGGCAGAGAGAGAGGGGGTGCAGAGAGAGAGAGGGAGGGGCAGAGAGAGGGGGGGGGCACAGAGAGAGGGGGGCAGAGAGAGAGAGGGTGCAGAGAGAGAGGGGGGCAGGAGAGAGAGGGGGCAGAGAGAGAGGGGGGGCAGAGAGAGAGGGGGGGCAGAGAGAGAGGGGGAGGGGCAGAGAGAGAGGGGGCAGAGAGAGAGAGGGAGGGGCAGAGAGAGAGAGGGGGCAGAGAGAGAGAGGGTGCAGAGAGAGAGGGGGGCAGAGAGAGAGAGAGGGGGGCGCAGAGAGAGAGAGAGGGGGGCGCAGAGAGGGGGGGGCGCAGAGAGAGTGAGTGGGAGGATGGAAAGAGAGAGGGAGGATGGAGAGAGAGAGAGAGAGAGGGGCAGAGAGAGTGAGAGAGGAGGCAGAGACAGAAACAGAGAGAGGGGGGCGAGAGAGAGAGAGAGAGAGGTTGGGGTGCGAGGGGGGAGGGTGCAGAGCAAGGGAGATGTCACTCATTCCCGCAAAGTCACCCAATTATCCCTCATTCTCCCTAAACCCGCACGTCACTGTGCATCGCCCCCTCCCTCAAACCCCCTGCCACTCCCTGCACCCCCATTCCCCCACCTCTCTTCCCTCACCCCTATCCGCCCCCTTCTTCATCCATATATCTCTGCCTCCCCACCCCTCTTCCCTCATACCTCCACACACCCTTCCTCCATTTCCCATTCCCCTCCCTCATTCCCCATTCCTTCTCCCTCATTCCCCCTACCTCATTTCTCCCAGACCACCCTCCCCTCATTACACCTTCCATCATTCCTCCTTCCCTTTTCCCACATTCCCCTGCCCCCTTGTGACCCCAAACTTTGCCCCTTCATCTGCCTCCCTGACCTACTCCCTCCCTCGTCCCCTGACCCCCCTCATTCCTCCCAGCCTTCCCTCGTTCCCCCATTCCCCCAGCCCACCTCCCTCATTCACCATTATGTTGCTGATCCCCCTCGTTCCCCATTCCCTCGATTCCCCGCCCCTCTATTGCCCACTCCTCCCATATTATCACCATTCCCTCCTTGCCCCCTCAATGGTTTTCCCCTCTCTCCCTCATTACCCCCGCCCAGCGCACAACCATGAGTTACAGACTGGAATCTAATCGAGGGGTTCGGGGTGGTTTATATACAGAATAACAGATACCCGGGAGTGAGTTACAGACTGGAATCTAATCGAGGGGTTCGGGGTGGTTTATATATAGAATAACAGATACCCGGGAGTGAGTTACAGACTGGAATCTAATCGAGGGGTTCGGGGTGGTTTATATACAGAATAACAGATACCCGGGAGTGAGTTACAGACTGGAATCTAATCGAGGGGTTCGGGGTGGTTTATATATAGAATAACAGATACCCGGGAGTGAGTTACAGACTGGAATCTAATCGAGGGGTTCGGGGTGGTTTATATACAGAATAACAGATACACAGGAGTGAGTTACAGACTGGAATCTAATCGAGGGGTTCGGGGTGGTTTATATATAGAATAACAGATACCCGGGAGTGAGTTACAGACTGGAATCTAATCGAGGGGTTCGGGGTGGTTTATATACAGAATAACAGATACCCGGGAGTGAGTTACAGACTGGAATCTAATCGAGGGGTTCGGGGTGGTTTATATATAGAATAACAGATACCCGGGAGTGAGTTACAGACTGGAATCTAATCGAGGGGTTCGGGGTGGTTTATATACAGAATAACAGATACCCGGGAGTGAGTTACAGACTGGAATCTAATCGAGGGGTTCGGGGTGGTTTATATATAGAATAACAGATACCCGGGAGTGAGTTACAGACTGGAATCTGATTGAGGGGTCCGGGGTGGTTTATATATAGAATAACAGATACCCGGGAGTGAGTTACAGACTGGAATCTGATTGAGGGGTCCGGGGTGGTTCATATACAGAATAACAGATACCCGGGAGTGAGTTACAGACTGGAATCTAATCGAGGGGTTCGGGCTGGTTTATATATAGAATAACAGATACCCGGGAGTGAGTTACAGACTGGAATCTAATCGAGGGGTTCGGGGTGGTTTATATATAGAATAACAGATACCCGGGAGTGAGTTACAGACTGGAATCTAATCGAGGGGTTCGGGGTGGTTTATATATAGAATAACAGATACCCGGGAGTGAGTTACAGACTGGAATCTAATCGAGGGGTTCGGGGTGGTTTATATATAGAATAACAGATACCCGGGAGTGAGTTACAGACTGGAATCTAATCGAGGGGTTCGGGGTGGTTTATATATAGAATAACAGATACCCGGGAGTGAGTTACAGACTGGAATCTAATCGAGGGGTTCGGGGTGGTTTATATATAGAATAACAGATACCCGGGAGTGAGTTACAGACTGGAATCTAATCGAGGGGTTCGGGGTGGTTTATATACAGAATAACAGATACCCGGGAGTGAGTTACAGACTGGAATCTAATCGAGGGGTTCGGGGTGGTTTATATATAGAATAACAGATACCCGGGAGTGAGTTACAGACTGGAATCTGATTGAGGGGTCCGGGGTGGTTTATATATAGAATAACAGATACCCGGGAGTGAGTTACAGACTGGAATCTGATTGAGGGGTCCGGGGTGGTTCATATACAGAATAACAGATACCCGGGAGTGAGTTACAGACTGGAATCTAATCGAGGGGTTCGGGGTGGTTTATATATAGAATAACAGATACCCGGGAGTGAGTTACAGACTGGAATCTAATCGAGGGGTTCGGGGTGGTTTATATATAGAATAACAGATACCCGGGAGTGAGTTACAGACTGGAATCTAATCGAGGGGTTCGGGGTGGTTTATATACAGAATAACAGATACCCGGGAGTGAGTTACAGACTGGAATCTAATCGAGGGGTTCGGGCTGGTTTATATATAGAATAACAGATACCCGGGAGTGAGTTACAGACTGGAATCTAATCGAGGGGTTCGGGGTGGTTTATATATAGAATAACAGATACCCGGGAGTGAGTTACAGACTGGAATCTAATCGAGGGGTTCGGGGTGGTTTATATACAGAATAACAGATACCCGGGAGTGAGTTACAGACTGGAATCTAATCGAGGGGTTCGGGGTGGTTTATATATAGAATAACAGATACCCGGGAGTGAGTTACAGACTGGAATCTAATCGAGGGGTTCGGGGTGGTTTATATACAGAATAACAGATACCCGGGAGTGAGTTACAGACTGGAATCTGATTGAGGGGTCCGGGGTGGTTTATATATAGAATAACAGATACCCGGGAGTGAGTTACAGACTGGAATCTGATTGAGGGGTCCGGGGTGGTTCATATACAGAATAACAGATACCCGGGAGTGAGTTACAGACTGGAATCTAATCGAGGGGTTCGGGGTGGTTTATATACAGAATAACAGATACCCGGGAGTGAGTTACAGACTGGAATCTGATCGAGGGGTCCGGGGTGGTTTATATACAGAATAACAGATACCCGGGAGTGAGTTACAGACTGGAATCTGATCGAGGGGTTCGGGGTGGTTTATATATAGAATAACAGATACCCGGGAGTGAGTTACAGACTGGAATCTAATCGAGGGGTTCGGGGTGGTTTATATATAGAATAACAGATACCCGGGAGTGAGTTACAGACTGGAATCTGATCGAGGGGTTCGGGGTGGTTTATATACAGAATAACAGATACCCGGGAGTGAGTTACAGACTGGAATCTGATCGAGGGGTTCGGGGTGGTTTATATATAGAATAACAGATACCCGGGAGTGAGTTACAGACTGGAATCTAATCGAGGGGTTCGGGGTGGTTTATATATAGAATAACAGATACCCGGGAGTGAGTTACAGACTGGAATCTAATCGAGGGGTTCGGGGTGGTTTATATACAGAATAACAGATACCCGGGAGTGAGTTACAGACTGGAATCTAATCGAGGGGTTCGGGGTGATTTATATAGAGAATAACAGATACCCGGGAGTGAGTTACAGACTGGAATCTAATCGAGGGGTTCGGGGTGGTTTATATACAGAATAACAGATACCCGGGAGTGAGTTACAGACTGGAATCTAATCGAGGGGTTCGGGGTGGTTTATATACAGAATAACAGATACCCGGGAGTGAGTTACAGACTGGAATCTAATCGAGGGGTTCGGGGTGGTTTGTATATAGAATAACAGATACCCGGGAGTGAGTTACAGACTGGAATCTAATCGAGGGGTTCGGGGTGGTTTGCATATAGAATAACAGATACCCGGGAGTGAGTTACAGACTGGAATCTAATCGAGGGGTTCGGGGTGGTTTATATATAGAATAACAGATACCCGGGAGTGAGTTACAGACTGGAATCTAATCGAGGGGTTCGGGGTGGTTTATATACAGAATAACAGATACCCGGGAGTGAGTTACAGACTGGAATCTAATCGAGGGGTTTGGGGTGATTTATATATAGAATAACAGATACCCGGGAGTGAGTTACAGACTGGAATCTAATCGAGGGGTTCGGGGTGGTTTATATAAAGAATAACAGATACCCGGGAGTGAGTTACAGACTGGAATCTAATCGAGGGGTTCGGGGTGGTTTATATATAAAATAACAGATACCCGGGAGTGAGTTACAGACTGGAATCTGATTGAGGGGTCCGGGGTGGTTCATATACAGAATAACAGATACCCGGGAGTGAGTTACAGACTGGAATCTAATCGAGGGGTTCGGGGTGGTTTATATACAGAATAACAGATACCCGGGAGTGAGTTACAGACTGGAATCTAATCGAGGGGTCCGGGGTGGTTTATATACAGAATAACAGATACCCGGGAGTGAGTTACAGACTGGAATCTGATCGAGGGGTTCGGGGTGGTTTATATATAGAATAACAGATACCCGGGAGTGAGTTACAGACTGGAATCTAATCGAGGGGTTCGGGGTGGTTTATATATAGAATAACAGATACCCGGGAGTGAGTTACAGACTGGAATCTGATCGAGGGGTTCGGGGTGGTTTATATACAGAATAACAGATACCCGGGAGTGAGTTACAGACTGGAATCTGATCGAGGGGTTCGGGGTGGTTTATATATAGAATAACAGATACCCGGGAGTGAGTTACAGACTGGAATCTAATCGAGGGGTTCGGGGTGGTTTATATATAGAATAACAGATACCCGGGAGTGAGTTACAGACTGGAATCTAATCGAGGGGTTCGGGGTGGTTTATATACAGAATAACAGATACCCGGGAGTGAGTTACAGACTGGAATCTAATCGAGGGGTTCGGGGTGATTTATATATAGAATAACAGATACCCGGGAGTGAGTTACAGACTGGAATCTAATCGAGGGGTTCGGGGTGGTTTATATACAGAATAACAGATACCCGGGAGTGAGTTACAGACTGGAATCTAATCGAGGGGTTCGGGGTGGTTTATATACAGAATAACAGATACCCGGGAGTGAGTTACAGACTGGAATCTAATCGAGGGGTTCGGGGTGGTTTATATATAGAATAACAGATACCCGGGAGTGAGTTACAGACTGGAATCTAATCGAGGGGTTCGGGGTGGTTTGCATATAGAATAACAGATACCCGGGAGTGAGTTACAGGCTGGAATCTAATCGAGGGGTTCGGGGTGGTTTATATATACAATAACAGATACCCGGGAGTGAGTTACAGACTGGAATCTAATCGAGGGGTTCGGGGTGGTTTATATACAGAATAACAGATACCCGGGAGTGAGTTACAGACTGGAATCTAATCGAGGGGTTCGGGGTGATTTATATATAGAATAACAGATACCCGGGAGTGAGTTACAGACTGGAATCTAATCGAGGGGTTCGGGGTGGTTTATATACAGAATAACAGATACCCGGGAGTGAGTTACAGACTGGAATCTAATCGAGGGGTTCGGGGTGGTTTATATACAGAATAACAGATACCTGGGAGTGAGTTACAGACTGGAATCTAATCGAGGGGTTCGGGGTGGTTCATATACAGAATAACAGATACCCGGGAGTGAGTTACAGACTGGAATCTAATCGAGGGGTTCGGGGTGGTTTATATACAGAATAACAGATACCCGGGAGTGAGTTACAGACTGGAATCTAATCGAGGGGTCCGGGGTGGTTTATATACAGAATAACAGATACCCGGGAGTGAGTTACAGACTGGAATCTGATCGAGGGGTTCGGGGTGGTTTATATATAGAATAACAGATACCCGGGAGTGAGTTACAGACTGGAATCTAATCGAGGGGTTCGGGGTGGTTTATATATAGAATAACAGATACCCGGGAGTGAGTTACAGACTGGAATCTGATCGAGGGGTTCGGGGTGGTTTATATACAGAATAACAGATACCCGGGAGTGAGTTACAGACTGGAATCTGATCGAGGGGTTCGGGGTGGTTTATATATAGAATAACAGATACCCGGGAGTGAGTTACAGACTGGAATCTAATCGAGGGGTTCGGGGTGGTTTATATATAGAATAACAGATACCCGGGAGTGAGTTACAGACTGGAATCTAATCGAGGGGTTCGGGGTGGTTTATATACAGAATAACAGATACCCGGGAGTGAGTTACAGACTGGAATCTAATCGAGGGGTTCGGGGTGGTTTATATACAGAATAACAGATACCCGGGAGTGAGTTACAGACTGGAATCTAATCGAGGGGTTCGGGGTGGTTTATATACAGAATAACAGATACCCGGGAGTGAGTTACAGACTGGAATCTAATCGAGGGGTTCGGGGTGGTTTATATATAGAATAACAGATACCCGGGAGTGAGTTACAGACTGGAATCTAATCGAGGGGTTCGGGGTGGTTTATATATAGAATAACAGATACCCGGGAGTGAGTTACAGACTGGAATCTAATCGAGGGGTTCGGGGTGGTTTATATATAGAATAACAGATACCCGGGAGTGAGTTACAGACTGGAATCTAATCGAGGGGTTCGGGGTGGTTTATATATAGAATAACAGATACCCGGGAGTGAGTTACAGACTGGAATCTAATCGAGGGGTTCGGGGTGGTTTATATATAGAATAACAGATACCCGGGAGTGAGTTACAGACTGGAATCTAATCGAGGGGTTCGGGGTGGTTTATATACAGAATAACAGATACCCGGGAGTGAGTTACAGACTGGAATCTAATCGAGGGGTTCGGGGTGGTTTATATATAGAATAACAGATACCCGGGAGTGAGTTACACACTGGAATCTGATTGAGGGGTCCGGGGTGGTTTATATATAGAATAACAGATACCCGGGAGTGAGTTACAGACTGGAATCTGATTGAGGGGTCCGGGGTGGTTCATATACAGAATAACAGATACCCGGGAGTGAGTTACAGACTGGAATCTAATCGAGGGGTTCGGGCTGGTTTATATATAGAATAACAGATACCCGGGAGTGAGTTACAGACTGGAATCTAATCGAGGGGTTCGGGGTGGTTTATATATAGAATAACAGATACCCGGGAGTGAGTTACAGACTGGAATCTAATCGAGGGGTTCGGGGTGGTTTATATACAGAATAACAGATACCCGGGAGTGAGTTACAGACTGGAATCTAATCGAGGGGTTCGGGCTGGTTTATATATAGAATAACAGATACCCGGGAGTGAGTTACAGACTGGAATCTAATCGAGGGGTTCGGGGTGGTTTATATATAGAATAACAGATACCCGGGAGTGAGTTACAGACTGGAATCTAATCGAGGGGTTCGGGGTGGTTTATATACAGAATAACAGATACCCGGGAGTGAGTTACAGACTGGAATCTAATCGAGGGGTTCGGGGTGGTTTATATATAGAATAACAGATACCCGGGAGTGAGTTACAGACTGGAATCTAATCGAGGGGTTCGGGGTGGTTTATATACAGAATAACAGATACCCGGGAGTGAGTTACAGACTGGAATCTGATTGAGGGGTCCGGGGTGGTTTATATATAGAATAACAGATACCCGGGAGTGAGTTACAGACTGGAATCTGATTGAGGGGTCCGGGGTGGTTCATATACAGAATAACAGATACCCGGGAGTGAGTTACAGACTGGAATCTAATCGAGGGGTTCGGGGTGGTTTATATACAGAATAACAGATACCCGGGAGTGAGTAACAGACTGGAATCTAATCGAGGGGTCCGGGGTGGTTTATATACAGAATAACAGATACCCGGGAGTGAGTTACAGACTGGAATCTGATCGAGGGGTTCGGGGTGGTTTATATATAGAATAACAGATACCCGGGAGTGAGTTACAGACTGGAATCTAATCGAGGGGTTCGGGGTGGTTTATATATAGAATAACAGATACCCGGGAGTGAGTTACAGACTGGAATCTGATCGAGGGGTTCGGGGTGGTTTATATACAGAATAACAGATACCCGGGAGTGAGTTACAGACTGGAATCTGATCGAGGGGTTCGGGGTGGTTTATATATAGAATAACAGATACCCGGGAGTGAGTTACAGACTGGAATCTAATCGAGGGGTTCGGGGTGGTTTATATATAGAATAACAGATACCCGGGAGTGAGTTACAGACTGGAATCTAATCGAGGGGTTCGGGGTGGTTTATATACAGAATAACAGATACCCGGGAGTGAGTTACAGACTGGAATCTAATCGAGGGGTTCGGGGTGATTTATATATAGAATAACAGATACCCGGGAGTGAGTTACAGACTGGAATCTAATCGAGGGGTTCGGGGTGGTTTATATACAGAATAACAGATACCCGGGAGTGAGTTACAGAATGGAATCTAATCGAGGGGTTCGGGGTGGTTTATATACAGAATAACAGATACCCGGGAGTGAGTTACAGACTGGAATCTAATCGAGGGGTTCGGGGTGGTTTATATATAGAATAACAGATACCCGGGAGTGAGTTACAGACTGGAATCTAATCGAGGGGTTCGGGGTGGTTTGCATATAGAATAAGAGATACCCGGGAGTGAGTTACAGACTGGAATCTAATCGAGGGGTTCGGGGTGGTTTATATATAGAATAACAGATACCCGGGAGTGAGTTACAGACTGGAATCTAATCGAGGGGTTCGGGGTGGTTTATATACAGAATAACAGATACCCGGGAGTGAGTTACAGACTGGAATCTAATCGAGGGGTTCGGGGTGATTTATATATAGAATAACAGATACCCGGGAGTGAGTTACAGACTGGAATCTAATCGAGGGGTTCGGGGTGGTTTATATAAAGAATAACAGATACCCGGGAGTGAGTTACAGACTGGAATCTAATCGAGGGGTTCGGGGTGGTTTATATATAGAATAACAGATACCCGGGAGTGAGTTACAGACTGGAATCTGATTGAGGGGTCCGGGGTGGTTCATATACAGAATAACAGATACCCGGGAGTGAGTTACAGACTGGAATCTAATCGAGGGGTTCGGGGTGGTTTATATACAGAATAACAGATACCCGGGAGTGAGTTACAGACTGGAATCTAATCGAGGGGTCCGGGGTGGTTTATATACAGAATAACAGATACCCGGGAGTGAGTTACAGACTGGAATCTGATCGAGGGGTTCGGGGTGGTTTATATATAGAATAACAGATACCCGGGAGTGAGTTACAGACTGGAATCTAATCGAGGGGTTCGGGGTGGTTTATATATAGAATAACAGATACCCGGGAGTGAGTTACAGACTGGAATCTGATCGAGGGGATCGGGGTGGTTTATATACAGAATAACAGATACCCGGGAGTGAGTTACAGACTGGAATCTGATCGAGGGGTTCGGGGTGGTTTATATATAGAATAACAGATACCCGGGAGTGAGTTACAGACTGGAATCTAATCGAGGGGTTCGGGGTGGTTTATATATAGAATAACAGATACCCGGGAGTGAGTTACAGACTGGAATCTAATCGAGGGGTTCGGGGTGGTTTATATACAGAATAACAGATACCCGGGAGTGAGTTACAGACTGGAATCTAATCGAGGGGTTCGGGGTGATTTATATATAGAATAACAGATACCCGGGAGTGAGTTACAGACTGGAATCTAATCGAGGGGTTCGGGGTGGTTTATATACAGAATAACAGATACCCGGGAGTGAGTTACAGACTGGAATCTAATCGAGGGGTTCGGGGTGGTTTATATACAGAATAACAGATACCCGGGAGTGAGTTACAGACTGGAATCTAATCGAGGGGTTCGGGGTGGTTTATATATAGAATAACAGATACCCGGGAGTGAGTTACAGACTGGAATCTAATCGAGGGGTTCGGGGTGGTTTGCATATAGAATAACAGATACCCGGGAGTGAGTTACAGGCTGGAATCTAATCGAGGGGTTCGGGGTGGTTTATATATACAATAACAGATACCCGGGAGTGAGTTACAGACTGGAATCTAATCGAGGGGTTCGGGGTGGTTTATATACAGAATAACAGATACCCGGGAGTGAGTTACAGACTGGAATCTAATCGAGGGGTTCGGGGTGATTTATATATAGAATAACAGATACCCGGGAGTGAGTTACAGACTGGAATCTAATCGAGGGGTTCGGGGTGGTTTATATACAGAATAACAGATACCCGGGAGTGAGTTACAGACTGGAATCTAATCGAGGGGTTCGGGGTGGTTTATATACAGAATAACAGATACCTGGGAGTGAGTTACAGACTGGAATCTAATCGAGGGGTTCGGGGTGGTTTATATACAGAATAACAGATACCCGGGAGTGAGTTACAGACTGGAATCTAATCGAGGGGTTCGGGGTGGTTTATATATAGAATAACAGATACCCGGGAGTGAGTTACAGACTGGATCTAATCGAGGGGTTCGGGGTGGTTTATATATAGAATAACAGATACCCGGGAGTGTGTTACAGACTGGAATCTAATCGAGGGGTTCGGGGTGGTTTATATACAGAATAACAGATACCCGGGAGTGAGTTACAGACTGGAATCTAATCAAGGGGTTCGGGGTGGTTTATATACAGAATAACAGATACCCGGGAGTGAGTTACAGACTGGAATCTGATTGAGGGGTCCGGGGTGGTTTATATATAGAATAACAGATACCCGGGAGTGAGTTACAGACTGGAATCTGATTGAGGGGTCCGGGGTGGTTCATATACAGAATAACAGATACCCGGGAGTGAGTTACAGACTGGAATCTAATCGAGGGGTTCGGGGTGGTTTATATACAGAATAACAGATACCCGGGAGTGAGTTACAGACTGGAATCTAATCGAGGGGTCCGGGGTGGTTTATATACAGAATAACAGATACCCGGGAGTGAGTTACAGACTGGAATCTGATCGAGGGGTTCGGGGTGGTTTATATATAGAATAACAGATACCCGGGAGTGAGTTACAGACTGGAATCTAATCGAGGGGTTCGGGGTGGTTTATATATAGAATAACAGATACCCGGGAGTGAGTTACAGACTGGAATCTGATCGAGGGGTTCGGGGTGGTTTATATACAGAATAACAGATACCCGGGAGTGAGTTACAGACTGGAATCTGATCGAGGGGTTCGGGGTGGTTTATATATAGAATAACAGATACCCGGGAGTGAGTTACAGACTGGAATCTAATCGAGGGGTTCGGGGTGGTTTATATATAGAATAACAGATACCCGGGAGTGAGTTACAGACTGGAATCTAATCGAGGGGTTCGGGGTGGTTTATATACAGAATAACAGATACCCGGGAGTGAATTACAGACTGGAATCTAATCGAGGGGTTCGGGGTGGTTTATATACAGAATAACAGATACCCGGGAGTGAGTTACAGACTGGAATCTAATCGAGGGGTTCGGGCTGGTTTATATATAGAATAACAGATACCCGGGAGTGAGTTACAGACTGGAATCTAATCGAGGGGTTCGGGGTGGTTTGCATATAGAATAACAGATACCCGGGAGTGAGTTACAGACTGGAATCTAATCGAGGGGTTCGGGGTGGTTTATATATAGAATAACAGATACCCGGGAGTGAGTTACAGACTGGAATCTAATCGAGGGGTTCGGGGTGATTTATATATAGAATAACAGATACCCGGGAGTGAGTTACAGACTGGAATCTAATCGAGGGGTTCGGGGTGGTTTATATAAAGAATAACAGATACCCGGGAGTGAGTTACAGACTGGAATCTAATCGAGGGGTTCGGGGTGGTTTATATATAGAATAACAGATACCCGGGAGTGAGTTACAGACTGGAATCTGATTGAGGGGTCCGGGGTGGTTCATATACAGAATAACAGATACCCGGGAGTGAGTTACAGACTGGAATCTAATCGAGGGGTTCGGGGTGGTTTATATATAGAATAACAGATACCCGGGAGTGAGTTACAGACTGGAATCTAATCGAGGGGTCCGGGGTGGTTTATATACAGAATAACAGATACCCGGGAGTGAGTTACAGACTGGAATCTGATCGAGGGGTTCGGGGTGGTTTATATATAGAATAACAGATACCCGGGAGTGAGTTACAGACTGGAATCTAATCGAGGGGTTCGGGGTGGTTTATATATAGAATAACAGATACCCGGGAGTGAGTTACAGACTGGAATCTGATCGAGGGGTTCGGGGTGGTTTATATACAGAATAACAGATACCCGGGAGTGAGTTACAGACTGGAATCTAATCGAGGGGTTCGGGGTGGTTTATATATAGAATAACAGATACCCGGGAGTGAGTTACAGACTGGAATCTGATTGAGGGGTCCGGGGTGGTTCATATACAGAATAACAGATACCCGGGAGTGAGTTACAGACTGGAATCTAATCGAGGGGTTCGGGGTGGTTTATATACAGAATAACAGATACCCGGGAGTGAGTTACAGACTGGAATCTAATCGAGGGGTCCGGGGTGGTTTATATACAGAATAACAGATACCCGGGAGTGAGTTACAGACTGGAATCTGATCGAGGGGTTCGGGGTGGTTTATATATAGAATAACAGATACCCGGGAGTGAGTTACAGACTGGAATCTAATCGAGGGGTTCGGGGTGGTTTATATATAGAATAACAGATACCCGGGAGTGAGTTACAGACTGGAATCTGATCGAGGGGTTCGGGGTGGTTTATATACAGAATAACAGATACCCGGGAGTGAGTTACAGACTGGAATCTGATCGAGGGGTTCGGGGTGGTTTATATATAGAATAACAGATACCCGGGAGTGAGTTACAGACTGGAATCTAATCGAGGGGTTCGGGGTGGTTTATATATAGAATAACAGATACCCGGGAGTGAGTTACAGACTGGAATCTAATCGAGGGGTTCGGGGTGGTTTATATACAGAATAACAGATACCCGGGAGTGAGTTACAGACTGGAATCTAATCGAGGGGTTCGGGGTGATTTATATATAGAATAACAGATACCCGGGAGTGAGTTACAGACTGGAATCTAATCGAGGGGTTCGGGGTGGTTTATATACAGAATAACAGATACCCGGGAGTGAGTTACAGACTGGAATCTAATCGAGGGGTTCGGGGTGGTTTATATATAGAATAACAGATACCCGGGAGTGAGTTACAGACTGGAATCTAATCGAGGGGTTCGGGGTGGTTTGCATATAGAATAACAGATACCCGGGAGTGAGTTACAGGCTGGAATCTAATCGAGGGGTTCGGGGTGGTTTATATATACAATAACAGATACCCGGGAGTGAGTTACAGACTGGAATCTAATCGAGGGGTTCGGGGTGGTTTATATACAGAATAACAGATACCCGGGAGTGAGTTACAGACTGGAATCTAATCGAGGGGTTCGGGGTGATTTATATATAGAATAACAGATACCCGGGAGTGAGTTACAGACTGGAATCTAATCGAGGGGTTCGGGGTGGTTTATATACAGAATAACAGATACCCGGGAGTGAGTTACAGACTGGAATCTAATCGAGGGGTTCGGGGTGGTTTATATACAGAATAACAGATACCTGGGAGTGAGTTACAGACTGGAATCTAATCGAGGGGTTCGGGGTGGTTTATATACAGAATAACAGATACCCGGGAGTGAGTTACAGACTGGAATCTAATCGAGGGGTTCGGGGTGGTTTATATATAGAATAACAGATACCCGGGAGTGAGTTACAGACTGGATCTAATCGAGGGGTTCGGGGTGGTTTATATATAGAATAACAGATACCCGGGAGTGAGTTACAGACTGGAATCTAATCGAGGGGTTCGGGGTGGTTTATATACAGAATAACAGATACCCGGGAGTGAGTTACAGACTGGAATCTAATCGAGTGGTTCGGGGTGGTTTATATACAGAATAACAGATACCTGGGAGTGAGTTACAGACTGGAATCTGATTGAGGGGTCCGGGGTGGTTTATATATAGAATAACAGATACCCGGGAGTGAGTTACAGAATGGAATCTGATTGAGGGGTCCGGGGTGGTTCATATACAGAATAACAGATACCCGGGAGTGAGTTACAGACTGGAATCTAATCGAGGGGTTCGGGGTGGTTTATATACAGAATAACAGATACCCGGGAGTGAGTTACAGACTGGAATCTAATCGAGGGGTCCGGGGTGGTTTATATACAGAATAACAGATACCCGGGAGTGAGTTACAGACTGGAATCTGATCGAGGGGCTCGGGGTGGTTTATATATAGAATAACAGATACCCGGGAGTGAGTTACAGACTGGCATCTAATCGAGGGGTTCGGGGTGGTTTATATATAGAATAACAGATACCCGGGAGTGAGTTACAGACTGGAATCTGATCGAGGGGTTCGGGGTGGTTTATATACAGAATAACAGATACCCGGGAGTGAGTTACAGACTGGAATCTGATCGAGGGGTTCGGGGTGGTTCATATATAGAATAACAGATACCCGGGAGTGAGTTACAGACTGGAATCTAATCGAGGGGTTCGGGGTGGTTTATATATAGAATAACAGATACCCGGGAGTGAGTTACAGACTGGAATCTAATCGAGGGGTTCGGGGTGGTTTATATACAGAATAATAGATACCCGGGAGTGAGTTACAGACTGGAATCTAATCGAGGGGTTCGGGGTGATTTATATATAGAATAACAGATACCCGGGAGTGAGTTACAGACTGGAATCTAATCGAGGGGTTCGGGGTGGTTTATATACAGAATAACAGATACCCGGGAGTGAGTTACAGACTGGAATCTAATCGAGGGGTTCGGGGTGGTTTATATACAGAATAACAGATACCCGGGAGTGAGTTACAGACTGGAATCTAATCGAGGGGTTCGGGGTGGTTTATATACAGAATAACAGATACCCGGGAGTGAGTTACAGACTGGAATCTAATCGAGGGGTTCGGGGTGGTTTATATATAGAATAACAGATACCCGGGAGTGAGTTACAGACTGGAATCTAATCGAGGGGTTCGGGGTGGTTTGCATATAGAATAACAGATACCCGGGAGTGAGTTACAGACTGGAATCTAATCGAGGGGTTCGGGGTGGTTTATATATAGAATAACAGATATCCGGGAGTGAGTTACAGACTGGAATCTAATCGAGGGGTTCGGGGTGGTTTATATACAGAATAACAGATACCCGGGAGTGAGTTACAGACTGGAATCTAATCGAGGGGTTCGGGGTGATTTATATATAGAATAACAGATACCCGGGAGTGAGTTACAGACTGGAATCTAATCGAGGGGTTCGGGGTGGTTTATATAAAGAATAACAGATACCCGGGAGTGAGTTACAGACTGGAATCTAATCGAGGGGTTCGGGGTGGTTTATATATAGAATAACAGATACCCGGGAGTGAGTTACAGACTGGAATCTGATTGAGGGGTCCGGGGTGGTTCATATACAGAATAACAGATACCCGGGAGTGAGTTACAGACTGGAATCTAATCGAGGGGTTCGGGGTGGTTTATATATAGAATAACAGATACCCGGGAGTGAGTTACAGACTGGAATCTAATCGAGGGGTCCGGGGTGGTTTATATACAGAATAACAGATACCCGGGAGTGAGTTACAGACTGGAATCTGATCGAGGGGTTCGGGGTGGTTTATATATAGAATAACAGATACCCGGGAGTGAGTTACAGACTGGAATCTAATCGAGGGGTTCGGGGTGGTTTATATATAGAATAACAGATACCCGGGAGTGAGTTACAGACTGGAATCTGATCGAGGGGTTCGGGGTGGTTTATATACAGAATAACAGATACCCGGGAGTGAGTTACAGACTGGAATCTGATCGAGGGGTTCGGGGTGGTTTATATATAGAATAACAGATACCCGGGAGTGAGTTACAGACTGGAATCTAATCGAGGGGTTCGGGGTGGTTTATATATAGAATAACAGATACCCGGGAGTGAGTTACAGACTGGAATCTAATCGAGGGGTTCGGGGTGGTTTATATACAGAATAACAGATACCCGGGAGTGAGTTACAGACTGGAATCTAATCGAGGGGTTCGGGGTGGTTTATATATAGAATAACAGATACCCGGGAGTGAGTTACAGACTGGAATCTAATCGAGGGGTTCGGGGTGGTTTATATACAGAATAACAGATACCCGGGAGTGAGTTACAGACTGGAATCTAATCGAGGGGTTCGGGGTGGTTTATATACAGAATAACAGATACCCGGGAGTGAGTTACAGACTGGAATCTAATCGAGGGGTTCGGGGTGGTTTATATATAGAATAACAGATACCCGGGAGTGAGTTACAGACTGGAATCTAATCGAGGGGTTCGGGCTGGTTTGCATATAGAATAACAGATACCCGGGAGTGAGTTACAGACTGGAATCTAATCGAGGGGTTCGGGGTGGTTTATATATAGAATAACAGATACCCGGGAGTGAGTTACAGACTGGAATCTAATCGAGGGGTTCGGGGTGGTTTATATACAGAATAACAGATACCCGGGAGTGAGTTACAGACTGGAATCTAATCGAGGGGTTCGGGGTGATTTATATATAGAATAACAGATACCCGGGAATGAGTTACAGACTGGAATCTAATCGAGGGGTTCGGGGTGGTTTATATACAGAATAACAGATACCCGGGAGTGAGTTACAGACTGGAATCTAATCGAGGGGTTCGGGGTGGTTTATATACAGAATAACAGATACCTGGGAGTGAGTTACAGACTGGAATCTAATCGAGGGGTTCGGGGTGGTTTATATACAGAATAACAGATACCCGGGAGTGAGTTACAGACTGGAATCTAATCGAGGGGTTCGGGGTGGTTTATATATAGAATAACAGATACCCGGGAGTGAGTTACAGACTGGATCTAATCGAGGGGTTCGGGATGCTTTATATATAGAATAACAGATACCCGGGAGTGAGTTACAGACTGGAATCTAATCGAGGGGTTCGGGGTGGTTTATATACAGAATAACAGATACCCGGGAGTGAGTTACAGACTGGAATCTAATCGAGGGGTTCGGGGTGGTTTGTATATAGAATAACAGATACCTGGGAGTGAGTTACAGACTGGAATCTAATCGAGGGTTCGGGGTGGTTTATATACAGAATAACAGATACCCGGGAGTGAGTTACAGACTGGAATCTAATCGAGGGGTTCGGGGTGGTTTATATATAGAATAACAGATACCCGGGAGTGAGTTACAGACTGGAATCTAATCGAGGGGTTCGGGGTGTTTTATATACAGAATAACAGATACCCGGGAGTGAGTTACAGACTGGAATCTAATCGAGGGGTTCGGGGTGGTTTATATACAGAATAACAGATACCCGGGAGTGAGTTACAGACTGGAATCTGATCGAGGGGTTCGGGGTGGTTCATATATAGAATAACAGATACCCGGGAGTGAGTTACAGACTGGAATCTAATCGAGGGGTTCGGGGTGGTTTATATATAGAATAACAGATACCCGGGAGTGAGTTACAGACTGGAATCTAATCGAGGGGTTCGGGGTGGTTTATATACAGAATAACAGATACCCGGGAGTGAGTTACAGACTGGAATCTAATCGAGGGGTTCGGGGTGATTTATATATAGAATAACAGATACCCGGGAGTGAGTTACAGACTGGAATCTAATCGAGGGGTTCGGGGTGGTTTATATACAGAATAACAGATACCCGGGAGTGAGTTACAGACTGGAATCTAATCGAGGGGTTCGGGGTGGTTTATATACAGAATAACAGATACCCGGGAGTGAGTTACAGACTGGAATCTAATCGAGGGGTTCGGGGTGGTTTATATACAGAATAACAGATACCCGGGAGTGAGTTACAGACTGGAATCTAATCGAGGGGTTCGGGGTGGTTTATATATAGAATAACAGATACCCGGGAGTGAGTTACAGACTGGAATCTAATCGAGGGGTTCGGGGTGGTTTGCATATAGAATAACAGATACCCGGGAGTGAGTTACAGACTGGAATCTAATCGAGGGGTTCGGGGTGGTTTATATATAGAATAACAGATATCCGGGAGTGAGTTACAGACTGGAATCTAATCGAGGGGTTCGGGGTGGTTTATATACAGAATAACAGATACCCGGGAGTGAGTTACAGACTGGAATCTAATCGAGGGGTTCGGGGTGATTTATATATAGAATAACAGATACCCGGGAGTGAGTTACAGACTGGAATCTAATCGAGGGGTTCGGGGTGGTTTATATAAAGAATAACAGATACCCGGGAGTGAGTTACAGACTGGAATCTAATCGAGGGGTTCGGGGTGGTTTATATATAGAATAACAGATACCCGGGAGTGAGTTACAGACTGGAATCTGATTGAGGGGTCCGGGGTGGTTCATATACAGAATAACAGATACCCGGGAGTGAGTTACAGACTGGAATCTAATCGAGGGGTTCGGGGTGGTTTATATATAGAATAACAGATACCCGGGAGTGAGTTACAGACTGGAATCTAATCGAGGGGTCCGGGGTGGTTTATATACAGAATAACAGATACCCGGGAGTGAGTTACAGACTGGAATCTGATCGAGGGGTTCGGGGTGGTTTATATATAGAATAACAGATACCCGGGAGTGAGTTACAGACTGGAATCTAATCGAGGGGTTCGGGGTGGTTTATATATAGAATAACAGATACCCGGGAGTGAGTTACAGACTGGAATCTGATCGAGGGGTTCGGGGTGGTTTATATACAGAATAACAGATACCCGGGAGTGAGTTACAGACTGGAATCTGATCGAGGGGTTCGGGGTGGTTTATATATAGAATAACAGATACCCGGGAGTGAGTTACAGACTGGAATCTAATCGAGGGGTTCGGGGTGGTTTATATATAGAATAACAGATACCCGGGAGTGAGTTACAGACTGGAATCTAATCGAGGGGTTCGGGGTGGTTTATATACAGAATAACAGATACCCGGGAGTGAGTTACAGACTGGAATCTAATCGAGGGGTTCGGGGTGGTTTATATATAGAATAACAGATACCCGGGAGTGAGTTACAGACTGGAATCTAATCGAGGGGTTCGGGGTGGTTTATATACAGAATAACAGATACCCGGGAGTGAGTTACAGACTGGAATCTAATCGAGGGGTTCGGGGTGGTTTATATACAGAATAACAGATACCCGGGAGTGAGTTACAGACTGGAATCTAATCGAGGGGTTCGGGGTGGTTTATATATAGAATAACAGATACCCGGGAGTGAGTTACAGACTGGAATCTAATCGAGGGGTTCGGGCTGGTTTGCATATAGAATAACAGATACCCGGGAGTGAGTTACAGACTGGAATCTAATCGAGGGGTTCGGGGTGGTTTATATATAGAATAACAGATACCCGGGAGTGAGTTACAGACTGGAATCTAATCGAGGGGTTCGGGGTGGTTTATATACAGAATAACAGATACCCGGGAGTGAGTTACAGACTGGAATCTAATCGAGGGGTTCGGGGTGATTTATATATAGAATAACAGATACCCGGGAATGAGTTACAGACTGGAATCTAATCGAGGGGTTCGGGGTGGTTTATATACAGAATAACAGATACCCGGGAGTGAGTTACAGACTGGAATCTAATCGAGGGGTTCGGGGTGGTTTATATACAGAATAACAGATACCTGGGAGTGAGTTACAGACTGGAATCTAATCGAGGGGTTCGGGGTGGTTTATATACAGAATAACAGATACCCGGGAGTGAGTTACAGACTGGAATCTAATCGAGGGGTTCGGGGTGGTTTATATATAGAATAACAGATACCCGGGAGTGAGTTACAGACTGGATCTAATCGAGGGGTTCGGGATGCTTTATATATAGAATAACAGATACCCGGGAGTGAGTTACAGACTGGAATCTAATCGAGGGGTTCGGGGTGGTTTATATACAGAATAACAGATACCCGGGAGTGAGTTACAGACTGGAATCTAATCGAGGGGTTCGGGGTGGTTTGTATATAGAATAACAGATACCTGGGAGTGAGTTACAGACTGGAATCTAATCGAGGGTTCGGGGTGGTTTATATACAGAATAACAGATACCCGGGAGTGAGTTACAGACTGGAATCTAATCGAGGGGTTCGGGGTGGTTTATATATAGAATAACAGATACCCGGGAGTGAGTTACAGACTGGAATCTAATCGAGGGGTTCGGGGTGTTTTATATACAGAATAACAGATACCCGGGAGTGAGTTACAGACTGGAATCTAATCGAGGGGTTCGGGGTGGTTTATATACAGAATAACAGATACCCGGGAGTGAGTTACAGACTGGAATCTAATCGAGGGGTTCGGGGTGGTTTATATACAGAATAACAGATACCCGGGAGTGAGTTACAGACTGGAATCTAATCGAGGGGTTCGGGGTGGTTTATATACAGAATAACAGATACCCGGGAGTGAGTTACAGACTGGAATCTAATCGAGGGGTTCGGGGTGGTTTATATACAGAATAACAGATACCCGGGAGTGAGTTACAGACTGGAATCTAATCGAGGGGTTCGGGGTGGTTTATATACAGAATAACAGATACCTGGGAGTGAGTTACAGACTGGAATCTAATCGAGGGGTTCGGGGTGGTTTATATACAGAATAACAGATACCCGGGAGTGAGTTACAGACTGGAATCTAATCGAGGGGTTCGGGGTGGTTTATATACAGAATAACAGATACCCGGGAGTGAGTTACAGACTGGAATCTAATCGAGGGGCTCGGGGTGGTTTATATACAGAATAACAGATACCCGGGAGTGAGTTACAGACTGGAATCTAATCGAGGGGTTCGGGGTGGTTTATATACAGAATAACAGATACCTGGGAGTGAGTTACAGACTGGAATCTAATCGAGGGGTTCGGGGTGGTTTATATACAGAGTAACAGATACCCGGGAGTGAGTTACAGACTGGAATCTAATCGAGGGGTTCGGGGTGGTTTGTATACAGAATAACAGATACCCGGGAGTGAG
Source organism: Carcharhinus amblyrhynchos (assembly GCF_965287045.1). NCBI lineage: Eukaryota > Metazoa > Chordata > Chondrichthyes > Carcharhiniformes > Carcharhinidae > Carcharhinus > Carcharhinus amblyrhynchos. Next base: position 51,131 of record NW_027650488.1, on the reverse strand, counting down.
TTACAGACTGGAATCTAATCGAGGGGTTCGGGGTGGTTTATATACAGAATAACAGATACCCGGGAGTGAGTTACAGACTGGAATCTAATCGAGGGGTTCGGGGTGGTTTGTATACAGAATAACAGATACCCGGGAGTGAGTTACAGACTGGAATCTAATCGAGGGGTTCGGGGTGGTTTATATATAGAATAACAGATACCCGGGAGTGAGTTACAGACTGGAATCTAATCGAGGGGTTCGGGGTGGTTTATATACAGAATAACAGATACCCGGGAGTGAGTTACAGACTGGAATCTAATCGAGGGGTTCGGGGTGGTTTATATACAGAATAACAGATACACGGGAGTGAGTTACAGACTGGAATCTAATCGAGGGGTTCGGGGTGGTTTATATATAGAATAACAGATACCTGGGAGTGAGTTACAGGCTGGAATCTAATCGAGGGGTTCGGGGTGGTTTGTATACAGAATAACAGATACCCGGGAGTGAGTTACAGACTGGAATCTAATCGAGGGGTTCGGGGTGGTTTATATACAGAATAACAGATACCCGGGAGTGAGTTACAGACTGGAATCTAATCGAGGGGTTCGGGGTGGTTTATATACAGAATAACAGATACCCGGGACTGAGTTACAGACTGGAATCTAATCGAGGGGTTCGGGGTGGTTTATATATAGAATAACAGATACCCGGGAGTGAGTTACAGACTGGAATCTAATCGAGGGGTTCGGGGTGGTTTATATATAGAATAACAGATACCCCGGAGTGAGTTACAGACTGGAATCTAATCGAGGGGTTCGGGGTGGTTTATATACAGAATAACAGATACCCGGGAGTGAGTTACAGACTGGAATCTAATCGAGGGGTTCGGGGTGGTTTATATACAGAATAACAGATACACGGGAGTGAGTTACAGACTGGAATCTAATCGAGGGGTTCGGGGTGGTTTATATATAGAATAACAGATACCCGGGAGTGAGTTACAGACTGGAATCTAATCGAGGGGTTCGGGGTGGTTTATATAGAGAATAACAGATACCCGGGAGTGAGTTACAGACTGGAATCTAATCGAGGGGTTCGGGTGGTTTATATACAGAATAACAGATACCCGGGAGTGAGTTACAGACTGGAATCTAATCGAGGGGTTCGGGGTGGTTTGTATATAGAATAACAGATACCTGGGAGTGAGTTACAGACTGGAATCTAATCGAGGGGTTCGGGGTGGTTTATATACAGAATAACAGATACCTGGGAGTGAGTTACAGACTGGAATCTAATCGAGGGGTTCGGGGTGGTTTATATACAGAATAACAGATACCCGGGAGTGAGTTACAGACTGGAATCTAATCGAGGGGTTCGGGGTGGTTTATATACAGAATAACAGATACCCGGGAGTGAGTTACAGACTGGAATCTAATCGAGGGGTTCGGGGTGGTTTATGTACAGAATAACAGATACCCGGGAGTGAGTTACAGACTGGAATCTAATCGATGGGTTCGGGATGGTTTATATACAGAATAACAGATACCCGGGAGTGAGTTACAGACTGGAATCTAATCGAGGGGTTCGGGGTGGTTTATATATAGAATAACAGATACCCGGGAGTGAGTTACAGACTGGAATCTAATCGAGGGGTTCGGGGTGGTTTATATCCAGAATAACAGATACCCGGGAGTGAGTTACAGACTGGAATCTAATCGAGGGGTTCGGGGTGGTTTATATACAGAATAACAGATACCCGGGAGTGAGTTACAGACTGGAATCTAATCGAGGGGTTCGGGGTGGTTTATATATAGAATAACAGATACCCGGGAGTGAGTTACAGACTGGAATCTAATCGAGGGGTTCGGGGTGGTTTATATACAGAATAACAGATACCCGGGAGTGAGTTACAGACTGGAATCTAATCGAGGGGTTCGGGGTGGTTTATATACAGAATAACAGATACCCGGGAGTGAGTTACAGACTGGAATCTAATCGAGGGGTTCGGGGTGGTTTATATACAGAATAACAGATACCCGGGAGTGAGTTACAGACTGGAATCTAATCGAGGGGTTCGGGGTGGTTTATATATAGAATAACAGATACCCGGGAGTGAGTTACAGACTGGAATCTGATCGAGGGGTTCAGGGTGGTTTATATACAGAATAACAGATACCCGGGAGTGAGTTACAGACTGGAATCTAATCGAGGGGTTCGGGGTGGTTTATATATAGAATAACAGATACCCGGGAGTGAGTTACAGACTGGAATCTGATCGAGGGGTTCAGGGTGGTTTATATACAGAATAACAGATACCCGGGAGTGAGTTACAGACTGGAATCTAATCGAGGGGTTCGGGGTGGTTTATATACAGAATAACAGATACCCGGGAGTGAGTTACAGACTGGAATCTAATCGAGGGGTTCGGGGTGGTTTATATATAGAATAACAGATACCCGGGAGTGAGTTACAGACTGGAATCTGATCGAGGGGTTCGGGGTGGTTTATATATAGAATAACAGATACCCGGGAGTGAGTTACAGACTGGAATCTGATCGAGGGGTTCAGGGTGGTTTATATACAGAATAACAGATACCCGGGAGTGAGTTATAGACTGGAATCTAATCGAGGGGTTCGGGGTGGTTTATATATAGAATAACAGATACCCGGGAGTGAGTTACAGACTGGAATCTAATCGAGGGGTTCGGGGTGGTTTATATATAGAATAACAGATACCCGGGAGTGAGTTACAGACTGGAATCTAATCGAGGGGTTCGGGGTGGTTTATATATAGAATAACAGATACCCGGGAGTGAGTTACAGACTGGAATCTAATCGAGGGGTTCGGGGTGGTTTATATATCGAATAACAGATACCCGGGAGTGAGTTACAGACTGGAATCTAATCCCAGATGGTCCTCGCTGGTACTCACACAGATTGCGTTGATATCTGACTCGTGTCCCAGGAAGGTCTGACGACATTCCGCTTGCCGGATATCCCAGAGCTTCGCAGTGGCGTCGCAGGCTCCCGAGATAAAGAGGGAGAAGTCGGGAGAGACGGCCAGACTCATCACGTCACCGCTGTGTCCCACGAAGGTGGTCTTCTCGCGCCCCGTCTCGATGTCCCAGAGGATGCTGTCAGGGAGAGAGGGGGCCCCGGGGCGTGGGGGGTGGGGGTGAGGGTGTGGCGGGAGTAGGAGATGGTGGACCAGGCGTTAGCGTGACACGGTGACCTCCCCGCTGTATCGCGGCCTGAGGGATATCCCGTTGTGTCCAACAGGGGCCATGGGATGGATCTGGAAAATTACCACCTCTGTGGGGTATTGGCTAAGGACAATGATATGCAACAGCACATCAAATCTCCACCCTCAAAACCTATCACCCTTAAACCCTCATCCCCTTCTGCCACTTCCCCCCTCAACATATCAATACCATTTCCCCTCAGCTCAACTGGACTCACCACAGACTACCAGATCAGAGGCTCCAAATTCTCCAGTGAGTAACTCACCTTCTGATTCCCACAAAGCCTGTCCCACCACCTATAAGGACACACGTCAGGAGTGTGATGGAATATTCCCCACTCACCCGGATGGGCGCAACAACGCCCAAGAAGGGGCATTGTGTTTGAAAATTGGCAATCATGTTGCAGCTTTATAGAACCTTAGTTAGATCGCAATTGGAATACAGTGTTCAATTCGGGGTCGCCACACTATTTAGAAGGATGTGGAGGCTTTGGAGAGGGCACAGAAAAGATTTACCAGGATGGTACCCCTGGTACGGAGGGCATTAGCTTTGAGGAGAGGTTGGAGAAACTTGGATTTGTTCTCACTGGAGCGACGGAGGTTGAGGGGAGAACTGATAGGAGACTACAAGATTACGAGAGGCATGGACACAATGGGTATCAGAAGCTTTTTCCCAGGGTGGAAGAGTCAATTACTAGGGGGGCACAGGTTTAAGGTGAGAGGGGTAAGGTTTAAAGGAGATGTATGAGACATGGAGAGTAGCGGGTGCCTGGAACCCAGGGGAGGTAGTGTCCAAAGATGTGTAGGTTAGGTGGATTGGCCATGCTAAATTGTCCCTTAGTGTCCTAAGATGTGCAGGTTGGGTGGATTGGCCATGCTAAATTGCCCCTTAGTGTCCAAAGATGTGCAGGTTAGGTGGATTGGCCATGCTAAATTGCCCCTTAGTGTCCTAAGATGTGCAGGTTGGGTGGATTGGCCATGCTAAATTGTCCCTTAGTGTCCAAAGATGTGCAGGTTAGGTGGATTGGCCATGCTAAATTGCCCCTTAGTGTCCAAAGATGTGCAGGTTGGGTAGATTGGCCATGCTAAATTGCCCCTTAGTGTCCAAAGATGTGCAGGTTGGGTGGATTGGCCATGCTAAATTGTCCCTTAGCGTCCAAAGATGTGCAGGTTGGGTGGACTGTCCATGCTAAATTGTCCCTTAGTGACAGGGGGATTAGGAGGGTAAAATGTGTGGTTACAGGGATAGGGTGGGATTGTTGTCAGTGCAGGCTCGGTGGGCTGAATGGCCTCTTTCTGCACTGTAGACATTCTATGAATTTTAAAAAGGAAATTTCCTCTCTCAAAACAATCTATCTTTCAGAATGTTAAACATTATGAATTAAGCTTCCCCTCCCCACTCCCCCTTGAGAGCTGGCCTGTCAATCCTGTCCCTCTGCCGTTCCGATATTGAAAATCTAATTTCTCCAGTGACTGGGGTAACTGACTCACGGAGACATCCCTCTCCTCCGAGTCCCGGGGGGTAAAGAAAGAGAGGGGAGGGAGGCCGTGAAGGGGATAGGAGGGAGGTGAAATCCATGGCGAGTCAGCAAAAGCTGACAGTCTCTGGGAGAAACAGGCGCTTAACCAATGCGCAGAGGCAGTCCCAGGGGAGGGGTGGGCAAAGGGGCGCTGTCACCAGACTAGCAACCCAAGAGCCCCGGGGCAAGACCAGGGCTCGAATCTGAATGGGTGGGTGAGGGTCTGGCAGATGGAGTACAATGTTGGTAAACGTGCAGTCACCAAATTTGGTAGGAATAACAACAAAAGGGATATGGTTTAAATGGTAAAAAAAAAATCGCAGCGCGCTGCTGTGCAGAGGGATCTGGGTGTCCTTGTGCATGAATCACAAAAAAGTTGGTTTGCAGCAGGTAATTAAGGCGGCAAATGGACATTTTGTCCTTCATTGCTAGAGGGATGGAGTTTAAAACCAGCGAGGTTATGTTGCAGATGTATAAGGTGCTGGTGAGGCCACACCTGGAGCACTGTGTCCAGTTTTGGTCCCCTTGAGAAAGGATATACTGGCACTGGAGGGGGTGCAGGGGAGATTCACTAGGTTGATTCCGGAGATGAGGGGGTTGGCTTTTGAGGAGAGACTGAGTGGACTGGGGCTATACTCATTGGAATTCAGAAGAATGAGGGTAGACCTTATAGAAAGGTTATAAGATGACGAAGGGAATCAATAAGATAGAAGCAGGGAAGTTGTTTCCACTGGTGGGTGAAACTAGAACTGGGGGCACGGCCTCAAAATAAGGGGGAAACAGATTTAGGACTGAGTTGAGGAGGAACTTCTTCACACAAAGGGTGGTGAATCTGTGGAATTCCCTGCCCAGTTGAGGCTCCCTCACTGAATGTTTTTAAGGCAAGGACAGATAGATTTTTGAACAGTAAAGGAATTAAGGGTTATGGTGAGCGGGTGGGTGAGTGGAACTGAGTCCACACAGAGATCAGCCATGATCTTATTGAACGGCGGAGCAGGTTCGAGGGGCCGGATGGCCCACTCCTGCTCCTAGTTCAGATGGTGAAATTTGAGTTAAATATTTGGCAATGAAATCACACTTCTAAAAACCCATCGGGGTCCTTCCGGGAAGGAATTAGGCCGTCCTTACCTGGTCTGGCCTACATTTGACAAAGAACAAAGAGAAATACAGCACAGGAACAGGCCCTTCAGCCCTCCAAACCCATATGCTGTCACTAAGGCATAGAGTCATAGAGGTTGACAGCATGGAAACAGGCCCTTCAGCCCAACTTGTCCACACTGCCCCTTTCTTCAACCACTCAAGCAAACCAGAATTATAGGGAGTGGGCTACCTTGATCATAGCTCGGCACAACATTGAGGGCCGAAGGGCCTGTACTGTGTTGTACTGTTCTATGTTCTAAACTAGTCCCAACTGCCCGCATTTGGCCCATATCCCTCAATATCAATTGTACCCTAAAGGAGCTCGATAGGTTTTTAGAAGTGTGATTTCATTGCCAAATATTTAACTCAAATTTCACCATCTGAACTAGGAGCAGGAGTGGGCCATCTGGCCCCTCGGGCCTGCTCCGCCATTCAATAAGATCATGGCTGATCTCTCTGTGGACTCAGCTCCACTTACCCGCCCGCTCACCATAACCCTTAATTCCTTTACTGTTCAAAAATCTATCTATCCTTGCCTCAAAAACATTCAGTGAGGGAGCCTCAACTGGGCAGGGAATTCCACAGATTCACCACCCTTTGGGTGAAGAAGTCCCTCCTCAACTCAGTCCTAAATCTGTTTCCCCCTTATTTTGAGGCTGTGCCCCCCAGTTCTAGTTTTACCCGCCAGTGGAAACAACTTCCCTGCTTCTATCTTATCGATTCCCTTCGTCATCTTATAGGTTTCTATAAGATCTCCCCTCATTCTTCTTAATTCCAATGAATATAGCCCCAGTCTACTCAGTCTCCCATCGTAACCGTCTAAACGCTTTTTAAAATATAAAATTGTACCAGCCTCTACTACTACCTCTGGCAGCTCGTTCCGGACACTCACTGGGTGAAAAAATTGCCCCTCTGGACCCTTCTGTATCTCTCCCCTCTCACCTTAAACCTCTGCCCTCCAGTTTTAGACTCCCCTACCTTTGGGGAAAAGATATTGACTATCTCACTGATCTGTGCCCCTCATTATTTTATAGACCTCTATAAGATCACCCCTCTACGCTCCAGAGAAAAAAGTCCCACCCTATCCAGCCTCTCCTAAACAAAGCTAGAAAAGACCCCTGCCTATACTCGGGTCATATCCCTCAATTCCCTTGCTATTTCTGCGCAGTTGTGCTTAGAGGTAAAAGTACAATACATAGAGCGCGCAAAAAATGAAACATGGAACAAAGAGATCTCGGGGGACATGTTCATAGCTCCTTGAAAGTGGAGTCACAGGTGGACAGAGTGGTGAAGAAGGCATTCGGCAAGCTTGGTTTCATCGGTCAGAACATTGAATATAGGAGTTGGGACGTCTTGTTGAAGTTGTACAAGACATTGGTAAGGCCCACACTTGGAATACTGTGTACAGTTCTGGTCACCCTATTATAGAAAGGATATTATTAAACTAGAAAGAGTGCAGAAAAGATTTACTAGGATGCTACCGGGGACTCGATGGATTGAGTTATAAGGAGAGGCTGGGATAGACTGGGACTTTTTTCTCTGGAGCGTAGAGGGGTGATCTTATAGAGGTCTATAAAATAATAAGGGGCACAGATCAGTGAGATAGTCAATATCTTTTCCCCAAAGGTAGGGGAGTCTAAAACTAGAGGGCAGAGGTTTAAGGTGAGAGGGGAGAGACACAAAAGGGTCCAGAGGGGCAATTTTTTCACCCAGAGGGTGGTGAGTGTCTGGAACGAGCTGCCAGACGTAGTAGTAGAGGCAGGGACAATTTTGTCGTTTAAAAAGCATTTAGACAGTTACATGGGTAAGATGGGTATAGGGGGATATGGGCCAAATGCAGGCAATTAGGATTATCTTAGGGGTTTAAAAAAAGGGGCAGCATGGACAAGTTGGGCTGAAGGGCCTGTTCCCATGCTGTAAACCCCTATGAGTCTATATGCATTGAATGGCCAAGGACCAGGGCTCCCAAGGCAACAGGCTTTTGAATTTTTTTGAATTCAGCCAATCAATTCAAATCGGGCAATTGGATACCAAGAACCTATTAAATTTAAATCTGACGGTTTTGGCAACCAACGGCCAATCCTGTTGTGGAGGACATTGATGTGTCACCACAGGTATAAAAGAAGGAGGTAGTGGGACAAAAGACAGAGAACAACTACTGCCTGGCACAACTCATAGCTCGAAGCCTCACTAGATAGCAAAGGGAAGATAAGAAATAACAGAAAAAGCCCAAATATTCCAGAAGACACAAAACCTGGTTGTAATTTAGAGAGTGACTAAATTTCTTTTTTTTTGGTTAATGATGTATTTATTGGAACAGCATACCATTAGAATCATGTTCTATTCGTTTTGTTAATGGTTTAGTTAACTTTTTTGCTGTTAATTTGGGAAATAAGGTGTTATTTGTTGATTTTCGAGAGTGTCGGGGGGTTATTTTGATTGGACCGCTCGAACTTCCTGCAGCTCAGATTGTACCACATCACACTCACGTTTCACAGATTACAGGGCACCCTTTGAGTGGTTAGGTGTTAGTTCTCAGAGGGGGCACTCAACCTTGGCTTCGATACATTATTTCGTGCACCCAACCACATGTCTCCTAAATATTGCTAGTGTGTCTGTTTCCACCACCTCCTCTGGCAGTGCGTTCCAGGCACCCAGTACTCCCTGCATGAGAAACCTCCTCCCCTCCACACATCTCCCTTCAACTCTCCCCCTCTCGCCTTGAAACTTTGAGTCCCTGCAGTGTGGAGGGAGGCCACTGGGCCCATCAGGTCTGCACCTACCAGGCGCTGTTCTTGTAACCCCACATATTTACCCTCTTAATGCCCCTGAAAGTTGGGAATCAAGTAGATAAGGTTGTTAAGAAGGCATACGGTGTCTTGGCGTTTATTGGTAGGGGGATTGAATTTAGGAGTCGCAGCGTCATGTTGCAACTGTACACAACTCTGGTGCGGCCGCGCTTGGAGTACTGTGTGCAGTTCTGGTCCCCACATTACAGGAAGGATGTGGAGGCTTTGGAGAGGGTGCAGAGGAGGTTTACCAGGATGTTGCCTGGTATGGAGGGGAGGTCCTATGAGGAGAGACTGAGGGATTTGGGGTTGTTTTCGCTGGAAAGAAGGAGGCTAAGAGGGGATCTTATTGAAACATATAAGATGATTAGAGGTTTAGATAGGGTGGGTAGTGATAGCCTTTTTCCTCGGATGGAGAAAGCTAGCACGAGGGGGCATGGCTTTAAATTAAGGGGGGGTAGTTATAGGACGGATGTCAGGGGTGGGTTCTTTACCCAGAGGGTGGTGAGGGATTGGAATGCCCTGCCTGCTGCGGTTGGAAATGCGCCTAGTTTGGGGGCGTTTAAGAGATCTGTGGATAGGTTTATGGATGGAAAGGGTTTGGTTTAGGTTAGAGGGTCAGTGTTTTTTAACTGGTCGGCACAACATCGTGGGCCGAAGGGCCTGTTCTGCGCTGTAATGTTCTATGTTCTATGTTCTATATGACACTAAGGGTGCAATTTAGCCTGGCCAACCCACCTAACCTGTGCCCCTCCTGTCATTGATACTTCCGCCTGGGGAAAGAGCCTCTGACTACCCACTCTGTGTATACAAAGAACAAAGAAAATTACAGCACAGGAACAGGCCCTTCGGCCCTCCAAGCCTGCACTGACCCTGCTGCCCAACTTAACTAAAACCCCCTACCCAACCAGGGACCATATCCCTCTATCCTTACTATTCATGTATTTGTCAAGATGCTCCTCAAAAGTCACTACCGTATCCACTTCCACTACCTCCCCCAGCAACCCGTTCCAGGCACCCACCACCCTCTGTGTAAAAAATCTGCCTCGTACATCTCCTTTAAACCTTGCCCCTCGCACCTTAAACCTGTGCCTCCTGACTCTTCCACCCTGGGGAAAAAGCTTCTGACTGTCCACTCTGCCTCTCATAATCTTGTAGACTTCTATCAGGTCTCCCCTCAACCTCCAGTGAGAACAAACCAAGTTTCTCCAAACTGCTCCTCGTAGCTAATGCCCCTCCGTACCAGGGGTAACACCCCGGCGAACCTTGGAAAGAAACGTAGAAACCCGATAGTGCGGAAGGAGGCCATTTGGCCCATTGAGTCTGCACCGACCACAATCCCACCCCAGGCCCAACACTAATCACACAAACCTACGCAACCCGGAGCACTAAAGGGCAATCTAGCATGGCTAATCAACCTAACCCACCCATGCGGGAAGAAACCGGAGCACCCGGAGGAAAGCAGACACTCCACACAGACAGTGATCCAAAGCTGGAATGGAACCCGGGTCACTGGTGCTGTGGGGCAGCAGCGCCACCCATCTTCTTTGCACCCTCTCCAAAGCTTCTCCGCCCTTCTGGTGACCAGAACTGCATGCGATACCCCAAACGCGGCCTAACCAAGGTTTTGTATAACTGCAGATCCAGGCTGGCAGTGCTCTGAAGATGCCCCAAAAAAAAAACCCCCTCGGGAGAAACTGGAGAGGTGAGGGGGGAGAGGAAGAGGGAGAACCCCGAGAACTATCCACTAAGGACAAGGCCCGAGGTCTGGAAGCTCGCTTCCCGCCTTGACGCATCCCATTTGGGAGTTTCGGGCCTAGTTTGGGCCTAGCAGCCTGCCCCCGGCCTCCCACCACCCCCCCGCCCCCCCCGGCGACTCCCGGACGTGGCTACTCACCAGGTGGTGTCGCCTGAGCTGGTGATGATCTCGTTATCGTTCAGGAAGCGGCAGCAAGAGAGGTAACCTAGGAGACGAGAAGAGAGCGTTCCTTAGCGACGGCGAAGAGAGGGCAAAGTTCAAGGGTGAAAGTTGACCGGCCGGCCCCCCTCCTCCCCCTCCTGAACGTCCCCCATCCAGGCATGGCCCTCACTCCGCGCCCCATCGCACCGATCCCAGCTGAGGGGCCATTCCCACTCCGTTTGTCCCCACAATCCTGCCCAGAGTTGGCGACCAGAGGGAGGTAGGCCCCCCAAAAAGGAAGCCTGGGGCTTTCCTGAACGTTACCCACCTCGCTGCCCCGGTGCCTTACCGTTGTGGCCAGCCAACTCGCGGTTGACTTTGACGTTTCCCTCGCGGGTCTTCAGGTTGTAGATGGAGCACATGTTATCCAGCCCGCCGCAGGCCACACAGTTGCCAGAGGGCGCGTAGCAACAGGTCATCACCCACGAGGACCTCAAGGGGATAGCGTGGACCTGCACACAGAACCAAAATGTCACTGGGGTACGGGTTCCACACACACTGACTCTCACTGGGGTACGGGTCCCACACACACTGACTCTCACTGGGGTCCCACACACACACTGACTCTCACTGGGGTCCCACACACACACTGACTCTCACTGGGGTCCCACACACACACTGACTCTCACTGGGCTCCCACACACACACTGACTCTCACTGGGGTACGGGTCCCACACACACACTGACTCTCACTGGGGTCCCACACACACACTGACTCTCACTGGGGTCCCACACACACACTGACTCTCACTGGGGTCCCACACACACACTGACTGTCACTGGGGTACGGGTCCCACACACACTGACTCTCACTGGGGTCCCACACACACACTGACTCTCACTGGGGTCCCACACACACACTGACTCTCACTGGGGTCCCACACACAGACTGACTCTCACTGGGGTACGGGTCCCACACACACACTGACTCTCACTGGGGTCCCACACACACTGACTCTCACTGGGGCCCCACACACACACTGACTCTCACTGGGGTCCCACACACACACTGACGCTCACTGGGGTCCCACACACACACTGACTCTCTCTGGGGTCCCACACACACTGACTCTCACTGGGGTCCCACACACACTGACTCTCACTGGGGTCCCACACACACACTGACTCTCGCTGGGGTCTCACACACACACTGACTCTCACTGGGGTCCCACACACACACTGACTCTCACTGGGGTCCCACACACACACTGACTCTCACTGGGGTACGGGTCCCACACACACACTGACTCTCACTGGGGTCCCACACACACTGACTCTCACTGGGGTCCCACACACACACTGACTCTCACTGGGGTCCCACACACACTGACTCTCACTGGGGTACGGGTCCCACACACACACTGACTCTCACTGGGGTCCCACACACACACTGACTCTCACTGGGGTCCCACACACACACTGACTCTCACTGGGGTCCCACACACACACTGACTCTCACTGGGGTCCCACACACACACTGACTCTCACTGGGGTCCCACACACACTGACTCTCACTGGGGTACGGGTCCCACACACACACTGACTCTCACTGGGGTCCCACACACACACTGACTCTCACTGGGGTCCCACACACACACTGACTCTCACTGGGGTCCCACACACACACTGACTCTCACTGGGGTCCCACACACACACTGACTCTCACTGGGGTCCCACACACACTGACTCTCACTGGGGTACGGGTCCCACACACACACTGACTCTCACTGGGGTCCCACACACACACTGACTCTCACTGGGGTCCCACACACACGCTGACTCTCACTGGGGTCCCACACACACACTGACTCTCACTGGGGTCCCACACACACACTGACTCTCACTGGGGTCCCACACACACTGACTCTCACTGGGGTCCCACACACACACTGACTCTCACTGGGGTCCCACACACACACTGACTCTCACTGGGGTCCCACACACACACTGACTCTCACTGGGGTCCCACACACACACTGACTCTCACTGGGGTCCCACACACACTGACTCTCACTGGGGTACGGGTCCCACACACACTGACTCTCACTGGGGTCCCACACACACACTGACTTTCACTGGGGTCCCACACACACTGACTCTCACTGGGGTCCCACACACACACTGACTCTCACTGGGGTCCCACACACACTGACTCTCACTGGGGTCCCACACACACACTGACTCTCACTGGGGTCCCACACACACACTGACTCTCACTGGGGTCCCACACACACACACTGACTCTCACTGGGGTCCCACACACACTGACTCTCACTGGGGTCCCACACACACACTGACTCTCACTGGGGTCCCACACACACTGACTCTCACTGGGGTCCCACACACACACACTGACTCTCACTGGGGTCCCACACACACTGACTCTCACTGGGGTCCCACACACACACTGACTCTCACTGGGGTCCCACACACACACTGACTCTCACTGGGGTCCCACACACACACTGAATCTCACTGGGGTCCCACACACACACTGACTCTCACTGGGGTCACACACACACACTGACTCTCACTGGGGTCCCACACACACACTGACTCTCACTGGGGTCCCACACACACACTGACTCTCACTGGGGTCCCACACACACACTGACTCTCACTGGGGTCCCACACACACACTGACTCTCACTGGGGTACGGGTCCCACACACACACTGACTCTCACTGGGGTCCCACACACACTGACTCTCACTGGGGTCCCACACACACACTGACTCTCACTGGGGTCCCACACACACTGACTCTCACTGGGGCCCCACACACACACTGACTCTCACTGGGGTCCCACACACACACTGACTCTCACTGGGGTCCCACACACACACTGACTCTCACTGGGGTCCCACACACACACTGACTCTCACTGGGGTCCCACACACACACTGAGTCTCACTGGGGTCCCACACACACACTGACTCTCACTGGGGTCCCACACACACACTGACTCTCGCTGGGGTACGGGTCCCACACACACTGAATCTCACTGGGGTCCCACACACACTGACTCTCACTGGGGTCCCACACACACTGACTCTCACTGGGGTCCCACACACACTGACTCTCACTGGGGTCCCACACACACACTGACTCTCACTGGGGTCCCACACACACTGACTCTCACTGGGGTACGGGTCCCACACACACTGACTCTCACTGGGGTCCCACACACACTGACTCTCACTGGGGTCCCACACACACTGACTCTCACTGGGGTCCCACACACACACTGACTCTCACTGGGGTCCCACACACACTGACTCTCACTGGGGTCCCACACACACACTGACTCTCACTGGGGTCCCACACACACTGACTCTCACTGGGGTCCCACACACACACTGACTCTCACTGGGGTCCCACACACACTGACTCTCACTGGGGTCCCACACACACTGACTCTCACTGGGGTCCCACACACACTGACTCTCACTGGGGTCCCACACACACACTGACTCTCACTGGGGTCCCACACACACTGACTCTCACTGGGGTCCCACACACACACTGACTCTCACTGGGGTCCCACACACACTGACTCTCACTGGGGTCCCACACACACACTGACTCTCACTGGGGTCCCACACACACTGACTCTCACTGGGGTCCCACACACACTGACTCTCACTGGGGTCCCACACACACTGACTCTCACTGGGGTCCCACACACACTGAATCTCACTGGGGTCCCACACACACACTGACTCTCACTGGGGTCCCACACACACACTGACTCTCACTGGGGTCACACACACACACTGACTCTCACTGGGGTCCCACAAACACACTGACTCTCACTGGGGTCCCACACACACACTGACTCTCACTGGGGTCCCACACACACACTGACTCTCACTGGGGTCCCACACACACACTGACTCTCACTGGGGTCCCACACACACACTGACTCTCACTGGGGTCCCACACACACACTGACTCTCACTGGGGTCCCACACACACACTGACTCTCACTGGGGTACGGGTCCCACACACACACTGACTCTCACTGGGGTCCCACACACACACTGACTCTCACTGGGGTCCCACACACACACTGACTCTCACTGGGGTCCCACACACACACTGACTCTCACTGGGGTCCCACACACACACTGACTCTCACTGGGGTCCCACACACACACTGACTCTCACTGGGGTCCCACACACACTGACTCTCACTGGGGTACGGGTCCCACACACACACTGACTCTCACTGGGGTCCCACACACACACTGACTCTCACTGGGGTCCCACACACACGCTGACTCTCACTGGGGTCCCACACACACACTGACTCTCACTGGGGTCCCACACACACACTGACTCTCACTGGGGTCCCACACACACTGACTCTCACTGGGGTCCCACACACACACTGACTCTCACTGGGGTCCCACACACACACTGACTCTCACTGGGGTCCCACACACACACTGACTCTCACTGGGGTCCCACACACACACTGACTCTCACTGGGGTCCCACACACACTGACTCTCACTGGGGTACGGGTCCCACACACACTGACTCTCACTGGGGTCCCACACACACACTGACTTTCACTGGGGTCCCACACACACTGACTCTCACTGGGGTCCCACACACACACTGACTCTCACTGGGGTCCCACACACACTGACTCTCACTGGGGTCCCACACACACACTGACTCTCACTGGGGTCCCACACACACACTGACTCTCACTGGGGTCCCACACACACACACTGACTCTCACTGGGGTCCCACACACACTGACTCTCACTGGGGTCCCACACACACACTGACTCTCACTGGGGTCCCACACACACTGACTCTCACTGGGGTCCCACACACACTGACTCTCACTGGGGTCCCACACACACTGACTCTCACTGGGGTCCCACACACACACTGACTCTCACTGGGGTCCCACACACACACTGACTCTCACTGGGGTCCCACACACACACTGAATCTCACTGGGGTCCCACACACACACTGACTCTCACTGGGGTCACACACACACACTGACTCTCACTGGGGTCCCACACACACACTGACTCTCACTGGGGTCCCACACACACACTGACTCTCACTGGGGTCCCACACACACACTGACTCTCACTGGGGTCCCACACACACACTGACTCTCACTGGGGTACGGGTCCCACACACACACTGACTCTCACTGGGGTCCCACACACACTGACTCTCACTGGGGTCCCACACACACACTGACTCTCACTGGGGTCCCACACACACTGACTCTCACTGGGGCCCCACACACACACTGACTCTCACTGGGGTCCCACACACACACTGACTCTCACTGGGGTCCCACACACACACTGACTCTCACTGGGGTCCCACACACACACTGACTCTCACTGGGGTCCCACACACACACTGACACTCTCACTGGGGTCCCACACACACACTGACTCTCGCTGGGGTACGGGTCCCACACACACTGAATCTCACTGGGGTCCCACACACACTGACTCTCACTGGGGTCCCACACACACTGACTCTCACTGGGGTCCCACACACACTGACTCTCACTGGGGTCCCACACACACACTGACTCTCACTGGGGTCCCACACACACTGACTCTCACTGGGGTACGGGTCCCACACACACTGACTCTCACTGGGGTCCCACACACACTGACTCTCACTGGGGTCCCACACACACTGACTCTCACTGGGGTCCCACACACACACTGACTCTCACTGGGGTCCCACACACACTGACTCTCACTGGGGTCCCACACACACACTGACTCTCACTGGGGTCCCACACACACTGACTCTCACTGGGGTCCCACACACACACTGACTCTCACTGGGGTCCCACACACACTGACTCTCACTGGGGTCCCACACACACTGACTCTCACTGGGGTCCCACACACACTGACTCTCACTGGGGTCCCACACACACACTGACTCTCACTGGGGTCCCACACACACTGACTCTCACTGGGGTCCCACACACACTGACTCTCACTGGGGTCCCACACACACACTGACTCTCACTGGGGTCCCACACACACTGACTCTCACTGGGGTCCCACACACACACTGACTCTCACTGGGGTCCCACACACACTGACTCTCACTGGGGTCCCACACACACTGACTCTCACTGGGGTCCCACACACACTGACTCTCACTGGGGTCCCACACACACTGACTCTCACTGGGGTCCCACACACACACTGACTCTCACTGGGGTCCCACACACACACTGACTCTCACTGGGGTCACACACACACACTGACTCTCACTGGGGTCCCACAAACACACTGACTCTCACTGGGGTCCCACACACACACTGACTCTCACTGGGGTCCCACACACACACTGACTCTCACTGGGGTCCCACACACACACTGACTCTCACTGGGGTCCCACACACACACTGACTCTCACTGGGGTCCCACACACACACTGACTCTCACTGGGGTCCCACACACACACTGACTCTCACTGGGGTACGGGTCCCACACACACACTGACTCTCACTGGGGTCCCACACACACACTGACTCTCACTGGGGTCCCACACACACACTGACTCTCACTGGGGTCCCACACACACACTGACTCTCACTGGGGTCCCACACACACTGACTCTCACTGGGGTCCCACACACACACTGACTCTCACTGGGGTCCCACACACACACTGACTCTCACTGGGGTCCCACACACACACTGACTCTCACTGGGGTACGGGTCCCACACACACTGACTCTCACTGGGGTACGGGTCCCACACACACTGACTCTCACTGGGGTCGCACACACACTGACTCTCACTGGGGTCCCAAACACACACTGACTCTCACTGGGGTCCCACACGCACACTGACTCTCACTGGGGTCCCACACACACACTGACTCTCACTGGGGTCCCCCACACACACACTGACTCTCACTGGGGTCCCACACATACACTGACTCTCACTGGGGTACGGGTCCCACACACACACTGACTCTCACTGGGGTCCCACACACACTGACTCTCACTGGGGTCCCACACACACAGACTCTCACTGGGGTCCCACACACACACTGACTCTCAGTGGGGTCCCACACACACACTGACTCTCACTGGGGTCCCACACACACACTGACTCTCACTGGGGTCCCACACACACACTGACTCTCACTGGGGTCCCACACACACTGACTCACACTGGGGTACGGGTCCCACACACACACTGACTCTCACTGGGGCACGGGTCCCACACACACTGACTCTCACTGGGGTACGGGTCCCACACACACACTGACTCTCACTGGGGTACGGGTCCCACACACACACTGACTCTCACTGGGGTCCCCCACACACACACTCACTCTCACTGGGGTCCCACACACACACTGACTCTCACTGGGTTCCCACACACACACTGACTCTCACTGGGGTCCCCCACACACACACTGACTCTCACTGGGGTCCCACACACACACACTGACTCTCACTGGGGTCCCACACACACTGACTCTCACTGGGGTACGGGTCCCACACACACTGACTCTCACTGGGGTCCCACACACACTGACTCTCACTGGGGTCCCACACACACACTGACTCTCACTGGGGTCCCACACACACTGACTCTCACTGGGGTCCCACACACACACTGACTCTCACTGGGGTCCCACACACACTGACTCTCACTGGGGTCCCACACACACTGACTCTCACTGGGGTCCCACACACACACTGACTCTCACTGGGGTCCCACACACACACTGACTCTCACTGGGGTCCCACACACACTGACTCTCACTGGGGTCCCACACACACTGACTCTCACTGGGGTCCCACACACACACTGACTCTCACTGGGGTCCCACACAGACACTGACTCTCACTGGGGTCCCACACACACACTGACTCTCACTGGGGTCCCACACACACTGACTCTCACTGGGATCCCACACACACTGACTCTCACTGGGGTCCCACACACACTGACTCTCACTGGGGTCCCACACACACTGACTCTCACTGGGGTCCCACACACACTGACTCTCACTGGGGTCCCACACACACACTGACTCTCACTGGGGTCCCACACACACTGACTCTCACTGGGGTCCCACACACACACACTGACTCTCACTGGGGCACGGGTCCCACACACACTGACTCTCACTGGGGTACGGGTCCCACACACACACTGACTCTCACTGGGGTACGGGTCCCACACACACACTGACTCTCACTGGGGTCCCACACACACACTCACTCTCACTGGGGTCCCACACACACACTGACTCTCACTGGGGTCCCACACACACACTGACTCTCACTGGGGTACGGGTCCCACACACACACTGACTCTCACTGGGATCCCACACACACTGACTCTCACTGGGGTCCCACACACACTGACTCTCACTGGGGTCCCACACACACTGACTCTCACTGGGGTCCCACACACACTGACTCTCACTGGGGTCCCACACACACACTGACTCTCACTGGGGTCCCACACACACTGACTCTCACTGGGGTCCCACACACACACACTGACTCTCACTGGGGCACGGGTCCCACACACACTGACTCTCACTGGGGTACGGGTCCCACACACACACTGACTCTCACTGGGGTACGGGTCCCACACACACACTGACTCTCACTGGGGTCCCACACACACTGACTCTCACTGGGGTCCCACACACACACTGACTCTCACTGGGGTCCCACACACACACTGACTCTCACTGGGGTACGGGTCCCACACACACACTCACTCTCACTGGGGTCCCACACACACACTGACTCTCACTGGGGTCCCACACACACGCTGACTCTCACTGGGGTCCCACACACACACTGACTCTCACTGGGGTCCCCCACACACACACTAACTCTCACTGGGGTCCCACACACACACACTGACTCTCACTGGGGTCCCACACACACTGACTCTCACTGGGGTACGGGTCCCACACACACTGACTCTCACTGGGGTCCCACACACACACTGACTATCACTGGGGTCCCACACACACTGACTCTCACTGGGGTCCCACACACACTGACTCTCACTGGGGTCCCACACACACAATGACTCTCACTGGGGTCCCACACACACACTGACTCTCACTGGGGTCCCACACACACTGACTCTCACTGGGGTCCCACACACACTGACTCTCACTGGGGTCCCACACACACACTGACTCTCACTGGGGTCCCACACACACACTGACTCTCACTGGGGTCCCACACACACACTGACTCTCACTGGGGTCCCACACACACTGACTCTCACTGGGGTCCCACACACACACTGACTCTCACTGGGGTCCCACACACACACTGACTCTCACTGGGGTCCCACACACACACACTGACTCTCACTGGGGTCCCACACACACACTGACTCTCACTGGGGTCCCACACACACACTGACTCTCACTGGGGTCCCACACACACTGACTCTCACTGGGGTTCCACACGCACTGACTCTCACTGGGGTCCCACACACACACTGACTCTCACTGGGGTCCCACACACACACTGACTCTCGCTGGGGTCCCACACACACTGACAGTCACTGGGGTCCCACACACACACTGACTCTCACTGGGGTCCCACACACACTGACTCTCACTGGGGTCCCACAAACATTCACTCTCACTGGGGTCCCACACACACTGACTCTCACTGGGGTCCCACACACACACTGACTCTCACTGGGGTCCCACACACACACTGACTCTCGCTGGGGTCCCACACACACTGACAGTCACTGGGGTCCCACACACACACTGACTCTCACTGGGGTCCCACACACACTGACTCTCACTGGGGTCCCACACACACACTGACTCTCACTGGGGTCCCACACACACACTTACTCTCACTGGGGTCCCACACACACACTGACTCTCACTGGGGTCCCACACACACACTGACTCTCACTGGGGTCCCACACACACTGACTCTCACTGGGGTCCCACACACACTGACTCTCACTGGGGTCCCACACACACACTGACTCTCACTGGGGTCCCACACACACACTGACTCTCACTGGGGTACGGGTCCCACACACACACTGACTCTCACTGGGGTCCCACACACACACTGACTCTCACTGGGGTCCCACACACACACTGACTCTCACTGGGGTCCCACACACGCACTGACTCTCACTGGGGTCCCACACACACACTGACTCTCACTGGGGTACGGGTCCCACACACACACTGACTCTCACTGGGGTCCCACACACACACTGACTCTCACTGGGGTACGGGTCCCACACACACACTGACTCTCACTGGGGTCCCACACACACACTGACTCTCACTGGGGTCCCACACACACACTGACTCTCACTGGGGTCCCACACACACACTGACTCTCACTGGGGTCCCACACACACACTGACTCTCACTGGGGTCCCACACACACACTGACTCTCACTGGGGTCCCACACACACACTGACTCTCACTGGGGTACGGGTCCCACACACACACTGACTCTCACTGGGGTCCCACACACACACTGACTCTCACTGGGGTCCCACACACACACTGACTCTCACTGGGGTCCCACACACACACTGACTCTCACTGGGGTCCCACACACACACTGACTCTCACTGGGGTCCCACACACACACTGACTCTCACTGGGGTCCCACACACACACTGACTCTCACTGGGGTCCCACACACACTGACTCTCACTGGGGTCCCACACACACTGACTCTCTCTGGGGTCCCACACACACACTGACTCTCACTGGGGTCCCACACACACACTGACTCTCACTGGGGTCCCACACACACACTGACTCTCACTGGGGTCCCACACACACACTGACTCTCACTGGGGTCCCACACACACTGACTCTCACTGGGGTCCCACACACACACTGACTCTCACTGGGGTCCCACACACACACTGACTCTCACTGGGGTCCCACACACACACTGACTCTCACTGGGGTCCCACACACACACTGACTCTCACTGGGGTCCCACACACACACTGACTCTCACTGGGGTCCCACACACACTGACTCTCACTGGGGTCCCACACACACACTGACTCTCACTGGGGTCCCACACACACACTGACTCTCACTGGGGTCCCACACACACACTGACTCTCACTGGGGTCCCACACACACACTGACTCTCACTGGGGTCCCACACACACTGACTCTCAGTGGGGTCCCACACACACACTGACTCTCACTGGGGTCCCACACACACACTGACTCTCACTGGGGTCCCACACACACACTGACTCTCACTGGGGTCCCACACACACACTGACTCTCACTGGGGTCCCACACACACTGACTCTCACTGGGGTCCCACACACACACTGACTCTCACTGGGGTCCCACACACACACTGACTCTCACTGGGCTCCCACACACACACTGACTCTCACTGGGGTCCCACACACACTGACTCTCACTGGGGTCCCACACACACACTGACTCTCACTGGGGTCCCACACACACACTGACTCTCACTGGGGTCCCACACACACTGACTCTCACTGGGGTCCCACACACACACTGACTCTCACTGGGGTCCCACACACACACTGACTCTCACTGGGGTACGGGTCCCACACACGCACTGACTCTCACTGGGGTCCCACACACACACTGACTCTCACTGGGGTACGGGTCCCACACACACACTGACTCTCACTGGGGTCCCACACACACACTGACTCTCACTGGGGTCCCACACACACACTGACTCTCACTGGGGTCCCACACACACACTGACTCTCACTGGGGTCCCACACACACACTGACTCTCACTGGGGTCCCACACACACACTGACTCTCACTGGGGTCCCACATACACACTGACTCTCACTGGGGTCCCACACACACTGACTCTCACTGGGGTCCCACACACACACTGACTCTCACTGGGGTCCCACACACACACTGACTCTCACTGGGGTCCCACACACACTGACTCTCACTGGGGTCCCACACACACACTGACTCTCACTGGGGTCCCACACACACACTGACTCTCACTGGGGTCCCACACACACACTGACTCTCACTGGGGTCCCACACACACACTGACTCTCACTGGGGTCCCACACACACACTGACTCTCACTGGGGTCCCACACACACACTGACTCTCACTGGGGTCCCACACACACACTGACTCTCACTGGGGTCCCACACACACACTGACTCTCACTGGGGTCCCACACACACACTGACTCTCACTGGGGTCCCACACACACTGACTCTCACTGGGGTCCCACACACACACTGACTCTCACTGGGGTCCCACACACACACTGACTCTCACTGGGGTCCCACACACACACTGACTCTCACTGGGGTCCCACACACACACTGACTCTCACTGGGGTCCCACACACACACTGACTCTCACTGGGGTCCCACACACACTGACTCTCACTGGGGTCCCACACACACACTGACTCTCACTGGGGTCCCACACACACACTTACTCTCACTGGGGTCCCCCACACACACACTGACTCTCACTGGGGTCCCACACACACACTTACTCTCACTGGGGTCCCCCACACACACACTGACTCTCACTGGGGTCCCACACACACACTGACTCTCACTGGGGTCCCACACACACACTGACTCTCACTGGGGTCCCACACACACACTGACTCTCACTGGGGTCCCACACACACACTGACTCTCACTGGGGTCCCACACA
Source organism: Carcharhinus amblyrhynchos (assembly GCF_965287045.1). NCBI lineage: Eukaryota > Metazoa > Chordata > Chondrichthyes > Carcharhiniformes > Carcharhinidae > Carcharhinus > Carcharhinus amblyrhynchos. The sequence continues at coordinate 27,772 of NW_027650488.1, read as the reverse complement.
CACTGACTCTCACTGGGGTCCCACACACACACTTACTCTCACTGGGGTCCCACACACACACTGACTCTCACTGGGGTACGGGTCCCACACACACACTGACTCTCACTGGGGTCCCACACACACACTGACTCTCACTGGGGTCCCACACACACACTGACTCTCACTGGGGTCCCACACACGCACTGACTCTCACTGGGGTCCCACACACACACTGACTCTCACTGGGGTACGGGTCCCACACACACACTGACTCTCACTGGGGTCCCACACACACACTGACTCTCACTGGGGTACGGGTCCCACACACACACTGACTCTCACTGGGGTCCCACACACACACTGACTCTCACTGGGGTCCCACACACACACTGACTCTCACTGGGGTCCCACACACACACTGACTCTCACTGGGGTCCCACACACACACTGACTCTCACTGGGGTCCCACACACACACTGACTCTCACTGGGGTCCCACACACACACTGACTCTCACTGGGGTACGGGTCCCACACACACACTGACTCTCACTGGGGTCCCACACACACACTGACTCTCACTGGGGTCCCACACACACACTGACTCTCACTGGGGTCCCACACACACACTGACTCTCACTGGGGTCCCACACACACACTGACTCTCACTGGGGTCCCACACACACACTGACTCTCACTGGGGTCCCACACACACACTGACTCTCACTGGGGTCCCACACACACTGACTCTCACTGGGGTCCCACACACACACTGACTCTCACTGGGGTCCCACACACACACTGACTCTCACTGGGGTCCCACACACACTGACTCTCACTGGGGTCCCACACACACACTGACTCTCACTGGGGTCCCACACACGCACTGACTCTCACTGGGGTCCCACACACACACTGACTCTCACTGGGGTCCCACACACACTGACTCTCACTGGGGTCCCACACACACACTGACTCTCACTGGGGTCCCACACACACACTGACTCTCACTGGGGTACGGGTCCCACACACACACTGACTCTCACTGGGGTCCCACACACACACTGACTCTCACTGGGGTCCCACACACACACTGACTCTCACTGGGGTCCCACACACGCACTGACTCTCACTGGGGTCCCACACACACACTGACTCTCACTGGGGTACGGGTCCCACACACACACTGACTCTCACTGGGGTCCCACACACACACTGACTCTCACTGGGGTCCCACACACACACTGACTCTCACTGGGGTCCCACACACACACTGACTCTCACTGGGGTCCCACACACACACTGACTCTCACTGGGGTCCCACACACACTGACTCTCACTGGGGTCCCACACACACTGACTCTCTCTGGGGTCCCACACACACACTGACTCTCACTGGGGTCCCACACACACACTGACTCTCACTGGGGTCCCACACACACACTGACTCTCACTGGGGTCCCACACACACACTGACTCTCACTGGGGTCCCACACACACACTGACTCTCACTGGGGTCCCACACACACACTGACTCTCACTGGGGTCCCACACACACACACTGACTCTCACTGGGGTCCCACACACACACTGACTCTCACTGGGGTCCCACACACACACTGACTCTCAGTGGGGTCCCACACACACACTGACTCTCACTGGGGTCCCACACACACACTGACTCTCACTGGGGTACGGGTCCCACACACACTGACTCTCACTGGGGTCCCACTCACACACTGACTCTCACTGGGGTCCCACACACACTGACTCTCACTGGGGTCCCACACACACACTGACTCTCACTGGGGTACGGGTCCCACACACACTGACTCTCACTGGGGTCCCACACACACTGACTCACTGGGGTCCCACACACACTGACTCTCTCTGGGGTCCCACACACACACTGACTCTCACTGGGGTCCCACACACACACTGACTCTCACTGGGGTCCCACACACACACTGACTCTCACTGGGGTCCCACACACACACTGACTCTCAGTGGGGTCCAACACACACACTGACTCTCACTGGGGTCCCACACACACACTGACTCTCACTGGGGTACGGGTCCCACACACACACTGACTCTCACTGGGGTCCCACACACACACTGACTCTCACTGGGGTACGGGTCCCACACACACACTGACTGTCACTGGGGTCCCACACACACTGACTCTCACTGGGGTCCCACACACACACTGACTCTCACTGGGGTCCCACACACACACTGACTCTCACTGGGGTCCCACACACACACTGACTCTCACTGGGGTCCCACACACACACTGACTCTCACTGGGGTCCCACACACACACTGACTCTCACTGGGGTCCCACACACACACTGACTCTCACTGGGGTCCCACACACACACTGACTCTCACTGGGGTCCCACACACACACTGACTCTCACTGGGGTCCCACACACACACTGACTCTCACTGGGGTCCCACACACACACTGACTCTCACTGGGGTCCCACACACACACTGACTCTCACTGGGGTCCCACACACACACTGACTCTCACTGGGGTCCCACACACACACTGACTCTCACTGGGGTCCCACACACACACTGACTCTCACTGGGGTCCCACACACACACTGACTCTCACTGGGGTCCCACACACACACTGACTCTCACTGGGGTCCCACACACACACTGACTCTCACTGGGGTCCCACACACACTGACTCTCACTGGGGTACGGTTCCCACACACACACTGACTCTCACTGGGGTCCCACACACAAACTGACTCTCACTGGGGTCCCACACACACTGACTCTCACTGGGGTACGGGTCCCACACTTTGATATCTTACCTTATTTGTTGAGTAGCTATCCCAGACAATCAGCTTCCCGTCCTGAGATGCACTGACCAGTAATCTGCAGCGAGGGAGAGGTAGAGTGTCACAGTGGGCGATGGAGATAGGGAGGACAAGAGGGGTGAGCGGGGGTTCTGAAACAGGGGGGGTGGTCGCAGGGGGAGCACCAGAGTGTGACTGTCCCTCTGATGGAACCATCCTCTCTCTCCAATCCCAATTTCCCCTTGCAGTGAGTCTCCCCGTCCCTCACCGTCCCCCACCCCATCCCGCTGGGGAACTCTCCTTCACCTTCCCCTCCAACACTCGAGTTGATGGAGTGATGGGGAACATTACTGGGGACAGTAGTTTTGCGGAGTTCATGTTGTACCATAATCAATGGCCAAGACTTCAGCGCAGAAAGACTGAATACCCTAGAGGGCAGAATGAGGCCATTCGGCCCAATGAGTCAGCGCCAACTCTCTCTCATCTCCATAAACCCATGGCCAACCTGCACATCTTTGGACACTAAGGGACAATTTAGCATGGCCAATCCACCTAACCTGCACATCTTTGGACACCAAGGGACAATTTAGCATGGCCAATCCACCCAACCTGCACATCTTTGGACACTAAGGGGCAATTTATCATGGCCAATCCACCCAACCTGTATATCTTTGGACACTAAGGGGCAATTTAGCATGGCCAATCCACCTAACCTGCACATCTTTGGACACTAAGGGGCAATTTAGCATGGCCAATCCACCTAACCTGCACCTCTGTGGGAGGAATCTGGAGCACCCAGAAAACACACATGGACATGGGGAGAACACGCAGACTCCACACAGACAGTGACCCAAGGCCAGAATCGAACCCGTGTCCCTGGTGCAGTGAGGCCGCAGAGCCAACCACTGTGCCAATTTCTCGAGTTCCTCGGAGGACAGAAGTTGAGCAAGTCCAGAAAGTGGCGGAATTGCTGGATACCTGGCAGAAGAATATGAAGTGATTCACTTTGATGGGGAATTCATGGAAAGATTGCGTGGAATATTGGGTCCATTTCTGAAGAGGGTGCAGGAGCAGAGGGACCCGGGCGTATGTGTGCGTAAGTCATCGGCAGGAGAGGTTGAGAGAGCAATTAATAGCGCAGAAACTACCATGGTCACAGAGAGATACAACAGAGAAATAGGCCCTTTGGCCCATCATGTCTGCACCAGCCATCATGTACTATCCCAATCCCATTTTCCAGCACTTGTTCCGTAGCCTTGTTTGCTAAGGCGTTCCAAGTGCTCATCCAATCGAGTGTGAATTGTTGTTTGAGTTGCCACCTCTACCATCCTTTCAGGCAGTGAGTTCCAGAGTTCTGGGTGAATAAGTTTCTCATCAAATCCCCTCTAAATCTCCTCCTGATCTTAAATCACTGCCCCCCCCTGCCAGTTATTGACGTCTCAACTAAGGGGCAAAATTTATGTCCCTCACCATTTTGTACACCTCGAACAAGTTCCACCCCAAAAGTTCCTCACCATCCTCCCTTTATCGCTGAAACACCCTTGGGCTGACAAATGTCAACTAACATTCACAAACACAAACGCCAGGCAAATGCCATTCTGAGGCTGGATAAGGCTCAGGTCAGGCTCCCATTTGGAGTATTGTGAGCAGTTCTGGGCCCCGTATCTAAGGAAGGGTGTGCGGGGCCTTGGAAAGGGTCCAGAGGAGGTTCACCGGAATGATTCCCTGGAATGAAGAGCTTGTCCGTGTGTGAGGAACAGGTTGGGGGACTCTGGGTGTGTACTCACTGGGAGTTTAGAAGGAAGAGGGGGAGAGGGGATCTTATTGAAACTTACAGGATACTGCGAGGCCCTGGATAGAGTGGACGTGGAGAGGATGTTTCCACCAGGAGGGAAAAACTAGACCCAGAGAGGCACAACCTCAGGCTGAAGGGACGATCCTTTAAAACAAGAGATGGGGAGGGATTTCTTCAGCCGGAGAGTGGGGAATCTGTGGGACTCTTTGCCGCAGAGGAGGGCAGGTCACTGAGTGTCTTTAAGACAGAGATAGATCGGTTCCTGATTAATAAGGAGATCAGGGGGGAAAAGGGCAGGAGAACGGGGAGGAGAAAAATGTCAGCTGTGATAGAATGGGGGGGGCAGAGTGGAGGGGCTGAGTGGCCTCATTCTGCTCCTGTATCTTCTAATCACCAATAAGGGACTCCCTAACCACCTCCCCTTGATCATTAAATGGTGGAACCATCACTGAATCCCCCACTGTCAACATTCTTGGGGTTACCATTGACCAACAAACTCAACTGGACTCACCACACCACAAGCACAGTGCTACACAGAGCGGGTCAGAGGCTGGGGATTCTGTGGTGGATAATTCACCTCCTGACTCCTCCCCCCTCCCACCCCGAAGCCTGTCCAGCAAGGACACAAGTCAGGACTCAACCCATCACGCAAACCAGCCCCTCCCATCCACTGACTCCGTTTACACTTCCCGCTGCCTCAGGGAAAAGCAGCCGGCATAATCGAGGATCCCCCCACACACACCCCGGACATTCCCTCTTCCACCTTCTTCCATCGGGAAAAGAGATACAAAAGTCTGAGGTCCCGTACCGACCGACTCAAGAACAGCTTCTTCCCTGCTGCTGTCAGACTTTTGAATGGAGATAGACTCATCGAGGTTTACAGCAGGGAAACAGACCCTTCAGCCCAACTTGTCCACGTTGCCCTTTTTTTAAAACCCCTAAACTAATCCCAATTGCCCACGTTTGGCCCATATCCCTCTATACCCATCGCACCCATGTAACTCTCAAAATGTTTTTTAAAGGACAAAATTGTCCCTGCCTCTACTACTGCCTCTGACAGCTCATTCCAGACACTCACCACCCTCTGGGTGAAAAAATTGCCCCTCTGGACCCTTCTGTATCTCTCACCTTAAACCTCTGCCCTCTAGTTTTAGACTCCCCTACCTTTGGGGAAAAGATATTGACTATCTCGCTGATCTGTTCCCCTCATTATTTTATAGACCTCTATAAGATCACCCCTCACGCTCCAGAGAAAAAAGTCCCACCCTATCCAGCCTCTCCTTATAACTCAATCCATCAAGTCCCAGTAGCATCCTAGTAAATCTTTTCTGCACTCTTTCTAGTTTAATAATATCCTTTCTATAATAGGGTGACCAGAACTGTACACAGTATTCCAAGTGTGGCCTTACCAATGTCTTGTACAACTTCAACAAGACGTCCCAACTCCTGTATTCAATGTTCTGACCGATGAAACCAAGCTTGCCGAATGCCTTCTTCACCACTCTGTCCACCTGTGACTCCACTTTCAAGGAGCTATGAACCTGTACCCCGAGATCTCTTTCTTCTGTAACTCTCCCAACATACTTTGCATTAAGTTGATCTTTCTCTACACCCTAGCTGTGACTGTAACACTACATTCCGCACCCTCTCCTTTCCTTCTCCGTGAACGGTATGCTTTGTGTAGAGTGCAAGAAACAATTCTTTTCATTGTATGTTGATACACGTGACAATAATAAATCATATCATAGAACATAGAACACTACAGCACAAACAGGCCCTTCGGCCCAAGAGTTGCGCCGATCACATCAACACCTTATATAGACCTATCTATAACCCCCAATCCCATATACTCATCCAGAAGTCTTTTAAAAGATCCCAGTGAGTTCGCCTCCACCACCACTGACGGCAGCCGATTCCATTCACTCACCACCCTCTGAGTGAAAAACTTACCCCTAACATCACTTCTGTACTTCCCTCCCCAGCACCTTAAACCCGTGTCCTCTCGTAGCGACCATTTCAGCCCTGGGAAATAGCCTCCGAGAATCCACCCTATCTGTTCCTCTCAACATCTTATAAACCTCTATCAGGTCGCCTCTCAACCTTCGTCTCTCCAGGGAAAAGAGACCCAGCTCCCTCAACCTATCCTCATAAGGCATGCCTCCCAATCCAGGCAACATCCTTGTAAATCTCCTCTGCACCCTCTCAATAGCTTCCACATCCTTCCTGTAGTGAGGCGACCAGAACTGCGCACAGTACTCCAAGCGGGGTCTGACAAGGGTCTTATAAAGTTGCAGCATTACCTCCCGACTCCTAAACTCAATCCCTCGATTAAAGGAAATATCAAAGGAATATGATGGAATACTCCCCACTTGCATGGGTGGGTGCGGCTCCCAACAGCAGCCAAGAAGCTCGACACCATCCAGGACAAAGCAGCCTCACTCGATTGTCACCACATCTACAGACATTCCCTCCCTCCACCACTCAGTAGCAGCAGTGTGTACCATCTACAAGATACACTGCAACCAAAGATCCTTAGGCAGCACCTTCCAAACCCACGAAGGACAAGGGCAGCAGACACATGGGGAACGCCACCGCCTGCAAGATCCCCCTCCGAGCCACTCGCCATCCTGACTGGGAAATATATCGGCCGTTCCTTCTGCGGTCGCTGGGGTCAAAATCCAGGAATTCCTTCCCTTGTGGGGGCAAACCCCCAGCAGGGGGCACCGCAGTGATCCCAGGAGGCAGCTCACCACCACCTTCTCAAGGGGCAACTAGGGATGGGCAATAAATGACGAGCCAGCCAGCGACGCCCTGCGTCCAATGAATGATAGAAAAAGTTGAGGCAAAATCTGGTGAAGCTCTCTTTCTCGCGAGATCACATCCTGGGCTTTACTGCGAGGGACACGGTCTACAAGGGCAAGATGATGATTTTGTATGGAAGGTGTAGGCACTGGAGAGAGGGAGGGAGCGCGGGAAAGACTCACGTGAATACTTCCGGGGGTGAGGAACCTGGAAGAGATTGGAGGAGATCGTGGAGAAAGGTTCTTGCGCGGCGAGCGGTTAAGGACCTTGGAATGCGTTGCCTAAGAGTGTGGCGGAGGCAAATTCAATCAAGGCACCCGACGGGGAACTCCTGAGAAGGGTGAGTCGCCACCTGGAACCCGCTGCGGTCCCTGCGTTGGTGTAGGTGCACCCACGGCACCGATAGGGAGGGAGTTCCGGGATTTTGTCCCCAGCGACAGTGAAGGAAGAGCTGATATATTCCCAAGCCAGGATGGTGGGGGGAACTCCAGGTGGTGCTGTTGAAGTGGAAATTTGCTTGGCCGTGGTAGAAAGACTCCACAAAGTCCGTTCCGACAAAATAACTTGTCTTTATTTCCGAAAGACTGCATTGAATATTGGCAAAAACTTGAGTTTGGAGAGCCGTCGTTACGACTTGCTAATTCCTTCTCAAGCCCACCCTTGCACAAAGAATCAGTCCAGTATTTATACAGAATCATTATCAGTTTGTGTGACCAGAGCTTATCCAGGAATTTGATCAGCAGTAGCGCCATAAGCAATGTCATAAATCATGGTACAGCCTCCGAGAACTCTTTGTCTCATCATTCGTACCTTTATCTTGACCTTTGATGGGACAGAGGAAGGTCGGTGACTCCTTCATCCCTGACCTGATCTTGTCTCACTCATACAGCCCTAGGTCACGTGGAGTCAGCCTTATCAGGTCTTACAGAGGTCGGGGGCATTCTGGGAATAGCTTGGTCAGCTTATCTTACTTTGTACCAAAAGTTGACCAATTTTCCCATCATGCCACTACTCCGATCGTACAACTCCACAGTGCTGCTACCAGGTGTCCGCTGCCCTTGCCCTTCTGGAGGTGGCGGGTTTGGAAGGAGCTGTGGAAGGAGCCTTGGCGATTCGCTGCTGTTCTTCTTGTAGACGGTACACACGGCTGCGTCGGGGGGTGGAGGGAGTGAGTGTTTGTGGTTAGCATGTTTGTAGGAATAACAGATGTGTTGAGTATAGGGCTAACGGGAGGACTCTGAATAGTGTGGAGGAGCAGAGGGATCTAGGTGTGTGTGTACATAGATCCCTGAAAGTTGGGAATCAAGTAGATAAGGTTGTTAAGAAGGCGTACGGTGTCTTGGCGTTTATTGGTAGGGGGATTGAATTTAGGAGTCGCAGCGTCATGTTGCAACTGTACACTACTCTGGTGTGGCCGCACTTGGAGTACTGTGTGCAGTTCTGGTCCCCACATTACAGGAAGGATGTGGAGGCTTTGGAGAGGGTGCAGAGGAGGTTTACCAGGATGTTGCCTGGTATGCAGGGGAGATCCTATGAGGAGAGACTGAGGGATTTGGGGTTGTTTTCACTGGAAAGAAGGCGGCTAAGAGGGGATCTTATTGAAACATATAAGATGATTAGAGGTTTAGATAGGGTGGACAGTGATAGCCTTTTTCCTCGGATGGAGAAAGCTAGCACGAGGGGGCATGGCTTTAAATTAAGGGGTGGTAGTTATAGGACGGATGTCAGGGGTAGGTTCTTTACCCAGAGGGTGGTGAGGGATTGGAATGCCCTGCCTGCTGCAGTTGTAAATGCGCCTAGTTTGGGGGCGTTTAAGAGATCCGTGGATAGGTTTATGGACGAAAAGGGATTGGTTTAGATTAGTGGGTCAATGTTTTTTTAAAAATAAGACTGGTCGGCGCAACATTGTGGGCCGAAGGGCCTGTTCCGCGCTGTAATGTTCTATGTTCTATGTTCTATGTTGATCAAGTTGGGGGGAGGCTGCTTTGTCCTTTGTCAGGCTTTCTCGAGTGTTGTCGGGAGTCGCACCCATCCAGGCAAGTGGAGAGTCTCCCATCCTGACGTGTGTCCCTTGTAAAAGGTGGGACAGGCTTTGGGGGAGGTGGGAGTCAGGAGGTGAGTTACTCTCTGCAGGATTCCCAGCCTCTGTCCTGCTCTGGAAGCCACAGTATTTATATGGCTGGGTCCAATTCAGTTTCTGGTCAATGGTAACCCCAAGGATGTTGATAGTGGGGGAGGAGGATACAGCGATGGTAACGCCATTGACTATCAAGGTGGGGGAGAAGGTTAGATTCTCTCTACCTGGCTGGATCCCAGTTCAGTTTTTGGTCAATGGTAACCCCCCCCCATTGACAAAGTTGCTCTTCCAGTGGGCTAGTATTGATGGGACAGGCAGAATGGACTCTTTCCCAGTACTCTGAACATCTAACACATGTCCATAGAGCACCTGATGCATTGTCCAATCATCCGCTTGTCACCATTCACCCCACAGGCAAGGAATGCGGTGTATCTTTCCAGAAAGTTCTGTACCTGGAGTCCGTTCCCCAATGCATGGCGTAGATCTTGGCCAAATGGCCCCTCAGAGTGCGCCGGGTCCTCATCTGAATCCGGGTCACCGGTTCCAGACTGGCGGTCAACTGTAGAGGAGAGGGTGAGACAGCAGGATCAGGATCCCACATCCCAGTCCGGAAAACAGGAAGCTCCAAAAACATTGACCTCAAATCCCTCTGAATCCTGAAATTCCAACATCCCAAATATCCCGAATGTCTCCCAATCCCGAAATTCCAACATCCCAAATATCCCAGAGTCAAATCCTCCAATCCCCAAATTCCAACATCCCAAATATCCCAGAGTTAAGTGCCCTGAATCCCAAACTTCCAACATCCCAAATATCCCAGAGTCAAGTGCCCCAAATCCCAAAATTCCAACATTCCAGATATCCCAGAGTCAAGTGCCCTGAATCCCAAACTTCCAACATCCCAAATATCCCAGAGTCAAGGGGCCCGAATCCCAAAATTCCAACATCCCAAATAACCCAGAGCTAAGGGGCCTGAATCCCAAAATTCCAACATTCCAAATATCCCAGAGCCAATTCTCCCAAATCCCAAATATCCCAAGTATCAGATCCCCCAATCCTGAAATTCCAACATCTCAAGTATTCCACAGTCAAATCCCCCGAATCCCAAAATTTCAACATCCCAGATATCCCAGAGTCTCGCAATCCCAAATATCCAATATACCAAATATCCCTGAGCCTAATGTTCCCAACCCAAAATTCCAGCGTCACAACTATTAATCCACCTATACCCCCAGTTCCCCACCTCGCCCACTTTGCCCTCTCACTCCCATCCCTATTGCTCTTGAACCCCTCATCCTCCCCCTCACCCTTCCTCCCCCCGCCCCCTCACCCTCCCCCTCGCTCTTCCCCCACCCCCTCGCTCTCCCCTCACTCTCCCCTCACTCTCCCCATCCCCTCATTCTTCCCCCGCCTCCCATTCTCTCCCCTCACTCCCCAGTTCTCCCTCAATCACTCCCTTGCTTCCCTCACTCCCTCAGCCCCTCACTGCGTCAGACCCTCACCGCACCAGCTTCTCACTCCTTCAGGCTCTCACACCCTCAGCCCCTCGCTCTGATCGGCACTCACTCCCTCAACCCCTCGAATCTTTTTTCCCTCAATGCCTCTCTCCCTTGATCCTCGCTCCCTCAGCCTCTCACTCCCTCGGCCCTGACACTTTCTTTCCATTGGCCCCTCTCTTTGCTCTGGGCCACTTCCTCCCTCGGTCCCTCACACCCTTGTCCCCTCACTCCAATGGCCCTTGCTGCCACCCACATTACCTCAGCCAGGCTGCTGTCACAAGCTGCTTTCCTCGCCTCCTGCAATTAAACCAGAGAGAGATGGAGTGAGTGAGTGAGTGAACAAATGAGTGAACATCGGGGTCTCAAAGAGATGCCTTGGACTCCTCTCTCCCATTCCCAGAACTCAGAGTTATCCCTGGGGGGGAGTTGACCCTTCCCAAGACTCGATAGTTACCTCTGTGAGGGAGGGGACCCTTCCTGGGATTCGATAGTTAGCACTGGTGCGGGGGCGGGGGGGGGGAGTAACCCTTATTGGGACTTGATAGTTATCACTAGGATTGAGGGTAACCCTTATTGGGACTCGATAGTTATCGCTAGGATTGAGGGTAACCCTTATTGGGACTCGATAGTTATCGCTAGGATTGAGGGTAACCCTTATTGGGACTCGATAGTTATCGCTAGGATTGAGGGTAACCCTTATTGGGACTCGATAGTTATCGCTAGGATTGAGGGTAACCCTTATTGGGACTCGATAGTTATCACTAGGAAAGAGGGAACCTTTCTTGAGAAACAATAGTTATCGTTGAAAGTGAGGGGAACTCATTTTTGGGCTGAATAGTTATCCCTGGGAAGGAGGGGACCCTTATTGGGGCTCAATAGTTATCGCTGAGAGAGAGGGGCCTTATCAGGATTCAGTGGTTATCCCTGGGAGGGAGGAGGACATTCCCAGGATCATATGTTATCCCTGAGAGGGAGTAAATTCTTACTGGGAGTCAATAATTATCCCTGGGAGGGATGGGGCCCTTTCTGATGCTTTACAGTTATTGCTGGGAGGGAGGGAACCCTTATTGGGACTCGATAGTTATTGCTGGAAGGAAGGGTAACCCTTATTGGGACTCGATAGTTATCGCTGGGAGGGAGGGTAACCCTTATTGGGACTCGATAGTTATCGCTGGGAGGGAGGGTAACCCTTATTGGGACTCGATAGTTATCGCTGGGAGGGAGGGTAACCCTTATTGGGACTCGATAGTTATCGCTGGGAGGGAGGGTAACCCTTATTGGGACTCGATAGTTATCGCTGGGAGGGAGGGTAACCCTTATTGGGACTCGATAGTTATCGCTGTCAGAGCACCAGTGTAGAGGGAGGTGCTGAACTCACAAAGAGGGTGCCTCTTGTCTCTGAGTCCTTGTTGCCTGTGATGCAGGAACTCCAGATCTTTATAACAACCCCCATCCCCACCCCACCCCACCCAGCCCACAGGTAACCTGCACCCGCCCCTTCCCGGAGATCAGATTCACTTCATGCTAGGTCCCTTTTGGAGACTTTGAGCTTTCCCTGTCCAGAGAGGGCGAGAGGGGTGTTGGGCGGGCAGGGAGGGAGGGCGTCACCCACCGCAATCTGTTTCTTCAGTGACTCCATCTCCTGTTTCAGTTCCTCCAGCTCCCCCATGGTGCCGATCCCTCGATGCTCCTGGGAGAAGGGGGTGCCTCAAGCAAGCGAGTGCGGGATCTGGAAATTCAGCGAGATGGTTAAAGAGGAAGCAACAGGCCGGACACGAGACACGGAGGCACATGGTGGGGGGGGTGGATCTGGTCTCTACAGGTGCTGTCACCACCACCCCCTCCACCCCCGGAACCCCTCCGATCTCCCCCTCGGGTTCCCTTCTGGTGGAGAGCTTCAGGTTTTTAGGTGTCCAGATCACCCATCCTGGTCCCCCCACCGACGCTGACACTATAGTTAAGAAAGCCCCACCAACTCCTCTAGGAAGACTAAGGAAATTTGGCATGTCCGCTACGACTCTCACCAACCTTTTACAGATGCCCCACAGAAAGCATCCTTTCTGGTTGTATCACAGCTCGGTCTGGGCTCCTGCTCTGCCCAAGACCGCAAGGAACTACAAAAGGGTGGTGAATGTAGCCCCAATCCCATCACGCAAACCAGCCTCCCATCCACTGACTCCGTCTACACTTCCCGCTGCCTCGGGGAAAAGCAGCCGGGATAATCAAGGATCCCCCCCGTCACCCCGGACATTCTCTCTTCCACCTTCTTCCATCGGTAAAAAGATACAAAAGTCTGAGGTCCCGTACCGACCGACTCAAGAACAGCTTCTTCCCTGCTGCTGTCAGACTTTTGAATGGACCTACCTCGCACTAAGCTGATCTTTCTCTACACCCTCGCTGTGACTGTAACACTGCATTCTGCACCCTCTCCTTTCCTTCTCTATGAACAGTATGCTTTGTCTGTATAGTGCGCTAGAAACAATACTTTTCACTGTACCCCAATACAGGTGATAAGAATAAATCTAATCAAATATTAAGCTGATCTTTCTCTCCATCCTCGCTGTGACTGTAACACTACACTCTGCACCCTCTCCTTTCCTTCTCTATGAACAGTATGCTTTGTATAGCGCGCAAGAAACAATACTTTTCACTGTATCCCAATACACGTGACAATAATGAATCAAATATTAAGTTGATCTTTCTCTACACCCTAGCTGTGACTGTAACACTACATTCTGCACCCTCTCCTTTCCTTCTCTATGAACAGTATGCTTTGTCTGTATAGCGCAAAAGAAACAATACTTTTCACTGTATCCCAATACATGTGACAATAATAAATCAAATTAAATATAATAGGACTGGTGGGCAGAGATGGACCTGAGCGCTGGTTAAGGAGAGATCAAGGGCTGAGGGGTGGTAGGGGGAGGGAGGAAAGGGGGGAGGGCAGGGGATCAGGGAGGGGAGCAGCCACCCTCTCCCACAGAGAGCTCACAGCCCGGCTTTGGAGTAGATAGAGGGAGAAAGAGAGAGCGAGGGAGCTGCAGAATGAAAGAGAAAGGGGGAGAGAGAGAGAGAAAGGGACAGAGACGGAGAGGCAGAGAGAGAGAGAGAGAGACAGAGACAGACAGAAGGAGACAGACAGGCAGAGACAGAGAGAGGGAAAGAGACAGAAGGAGACAGAGGGAGAGAGAGAGACAGAGAGAAAGGTATACATAGAGGGAGGGAGAGAGAGAGACAGAGAGAGACAGAGAGAAGAGAGAAACAGAAGAAACACACAGACAGGCAGAAGGAGAGAGAGAGAGAGGCAGAGAGAGAGACAGAGACAGACAGAGAGAGAGAGAGAGACAGAGACAGAGAGACAGAAGGAGAGCCAGAGAGAGTCAGGCTCAGAGACTCAGAGAGAGAGAGTGAGAGAGAGAGAGACAGAGAGAGAGAGAGACAGACTGGGACAGAGAGAGGGAGAGAGAGAGACAGAGACAGAGAGAGAGGAGACAGAGAGACAGGCAGAAAGAGGGAGACAAACAGAAAATAGAGACACAAAGAGAGAGAGAGAAGAAGACAGATTTATAGAGCAGAGACAGGGGTTGAGAATAAATCTGGCTGTTATTGTGAGGGAGAGAGTGAGGGAGTGGTGAAGGTTAAACTCCTCTGTGTTTACAGATAGGAAGCGGACACAGGCAAATAACTTCATAGTCAAATCAATCAGAGGCAAAACAGATAGAAACACACATCCTGAGATCACACTGCAGCAACCAGTCAGTAAACTGGGAATGACACACAGTGTAGGGCAGAAACAGTACACAGAGCAAACTGCCACAGAATTACTGCAGTGCTCCCTCAGCACTGACCCTCCCACAGTGCGGTGCTCCCTCAGCACTGACCCTCCCACAGTGCGGCACTCCCTCAGCACTGACCCTCCCACAGTGCGGCACTCCCTCAGCACTGACCCTCCCACAGTGCGGCACTCGCTCAGCACTGACCCTCCCACAGTGCGGCGCTCCCTCAGCACTGACCCACCTACAGTGTGGCGCTCCCTCAGCACTGACCCTCCCACAGTGCGACGCTCCCTCAGCACCGACCCTCCCACAGTGCGGCGCTCCCTCAGCACTGACCACCTACAGTGCGGCGCTCCCTCAGCACTGACCCTCCCACAGTGCGGCACTCGCTCAGCACTGACCCTCCCACAGTGCGGCGCTCCCTCAGCACTGACCCTCCCACAGTGCGGCACTCCCTCAGCACTGACCCTCCCACAGTGCGGCGCTCCCTCAGCACTGACCCTCCCACAGTGCGGCGCTCCCTCAGCACCGACCCTCCCACAGTGCGGCGCTCCCTCAGCACCGACCCTCCCACAGTGCGACGCTCCCTCAGCACCGACCCTCCCACAGTGCGGCGCTCCCTCAGCACTGACCCTCCCACAGTGCGGCGCTCCCTCAGCACTGACCCTCCCACAGTGCGGCGCTCCCTCAGCACTGACCCTCCCACAGTGCGGCGCTCCCTCAGCACTGACCCTCCACAGTGCGACGCTCCCTCAGCACCGACCCTCCCACAGTGCGGCGCACCCTCAGCACTGACCCTCCCACAGTGCGGCGCTCCCTCAGCACTGACCCTCCCACAGTGTGGCGCTCCCTCAGCACTGACCCTCCCACAGTGCGGCGCTCCCTCAGCACTGACCCTCCCACAGTGCGGCGCTCCCTCAGCACTGACCCTCCCACAGTGCGGCGCTCCCTCAGCACTGACCCTCCCACAGTGCGGCGCTCCCTCAGCACTGACCCTCCCACAGTGCGGCGCTCCCTCAGCACTGACCCTCCCACAGTGCGGCGCTCCCTCAGCACTGACCCTCCCACAGTGCGGCGCTCCCTCAGCACTGACCCTCCCACAGTGCGGTGCTCCCTCAGCACTGACCCTCCCACAGTGCGGCGCTCCCTCAGCACTGACCCTCCCACAGTGCGGCGCTCCCTCAGCACTGACCCTCCCACAGTGCGGCGCTCCCTCAGCACCGATGCTCCCACAGTGCGGCGCTCCCTCAACACTGACCCTCCCACAGTGCGGCGCTCCCTCAGCACTGACCCTCCCACAGTGCGACGCTCCCTCAGCACTGACCCTCCCACAGTGCGACGCTCCCTCAGCACTGACCCTCCCACAGTGCGGCGCTCCCTCAGCACTGACCCTCCCACAGTGCGGCGCTCCCTCAGCACTGACCCTCCCACAGTGCGACGCTCCCTCAGCACCGACCCTCCCACAGTGCGGCGCTCCCTCAGCACCGATGCTCCCACAGTGCGGCGTTCCCTCAGCACTGACCCTCCCACAGTGCGGCGCTCCCTCAGCACTGACCCTCCCACAGTGCGGTGCTCCCTCAGCACTGACCCTCCCACAGTGCGGCGCTCCCTCAGCACTGACCCTCCCACAGTGCGGCGCTCCCTCAGCACTGACCCTCCCACAGTGCGGCGCTCACTCAGCACTGACCCTCCCACAGTGCGGCGCTCACTCAGCACTGACCCTCCCACAGTGCGGCGCTCCCTCAGCACTGACCCTCCCACAGTGCGGCGCTCCCTCAGCACTGACCCTCCCACAGTGCGGCGCTCCCTCAGCACTGACCCTCCCACAGTGCGGCACTCCCTCAGCACTGACCCTCCCACAATGCGGCGCTCCCTCAGCACTGACCCTCCCACAGTGCGGCACTCCCTCAGCACTGACCCTCTGACAGTGCGGCGCTCCCTCAGCACTGACCCTCTGACAGTGCGGCACTCCCTCAGCACTGACCCTCTGACAGTGCGGCACTCCCTCAGCACTGACCCTCTGACAGTGCGGCGCTCCCTCAGCACTGACCCTCTGACAGTGCGGTGCTCCCTCAGCACTGACCCTCCCACAGTGCGGCGCTCCCTCAGCACTGACCCTCTGACAGTGCGGCGCTCCCTCAGCACTGACCCTCTGACAGTGCGGCACTCCCTCAGCACTGACCCTCTGACAGTGCGGCGCTCCCTCAGCACTGACCCTCCCACAGTGCGGCGCTCCCTCAGCACTGACCCTCTGACAGTGCGGCACTCCCTCAGCACTGACCCTCTGACAGTGCGGCGCTCCCTCAGCACTGACCCTCTGACAGTGCGGCGCTCCCTCAGCACTGACCCTCTGACAGTGCGGTGCTCCCTCAGCACTGACCCTCTGACAGTGCGGCGCTCCCTCGGCACTGACCCTCCCACAGTGCGGCACTCCCTCAGCACTGACCCTCTGACAGTGCGGTGCTCCCTCAGCACTGACCCTCTGACAGTGCGGCGCTCCCTCAGCACTGACCCTCTGACAGTGCGGCGCTCCCTCAGCACTGACCCTCTGACAGTGCGGCGCTCCCTCAGCACTGACCCTCTGACAGTGCGGCGCTCCCTCAGCACTGACGCTCCCACAGTGCGGCGCTCCCTCAGCACTGACCCTCCCACAGTGCGGCGCTCCCTCAGCACCGACCCTCCCACAGTGCGGCGCTCCCTCAGCACCGACCCTCCCACAGTGCGGCGCTCCCTCAGCACCGACCCTCCCACAGTGCGGCGCTCCCTCAGCACTGACCCTCCCACAGTGCGGCGCTCCCTCAGCACTGACCCTCTGACAGTGCGGCGCTCCCTCAGCACTGACCCTCCCACAGTGCGGCGCTCCCTCAGCACTGACCCTCCCACAGTGCGGCGCTCCCTCAGCACTGACCCTCCCACAGTGCGGCGCTCCCTCAGCACTGACCCTCCCACAGTGCGGAGCTCCCTCAGCACTGACCCTCCCACAGTGCGGCACTCCCTCAGCACTGACCCTCCCACAGTGCGGCGCTCCCTCAGCACTGACCCTCTGACAGTGCGGCGCTCCCTCAGCACTGACCCTCTGACAGTGCGGCACTCCCTCAGCACTGACCCTCTGACAGTGCGGCGCTCCCTCAGCACTGACCCTCTGACAGTGCGGCGCTCCCTCAGCACTGACCCTCTGACAGTGCGGCGCTCCCTCGGCACTGACCCTCCCACAGTGCGGCGCTCCCTCAGCACTGACCCTCCCACAGTGCGGCGCTCCCTCAGCACTGACCCTCTGACAGTGCGGCGCTCCCTCAGCACTGACGCTCCCACAGTGCGGCGCTCCCTCAGCACTGACCCTCCCACAGTGCGGCGCTCCCTCAGCACCGACCCTCCCACAGTGCGGCGCTCCCTCAGCACCGACCCTCCCACAGTGCGGCGCTCCCTCAGCACCGACCCTCCCACAGTGCGGCGCTCCCTCAGCACTGACCCTCCCACAGTGCGGCGCTCCCTCAGCACTGACCCTCCCACAGTGCGGCGCTCCCTCAGCACTGACCCTTCCACAGTGCGGAGCTCCCTCAGCACTGACCCTCCCACAGTGCGGCACTCCCTCAGCACTGACCCTCCCACAGTGCGGTGCTCCCTCAGCACTGACCCTCCCACAGTGCGGCGCTCCCTCAGCACTGACCCTCCCACAGTGCGGTGCTCCCTCAGCACTGACCCTCCCACAGTGCGGCACTCCCTCAGCACTGACCCTCCCACAGTGCGGCGCTCCCTCTGCACTGCCCTCCCACAGTGCGGCGCTCCCTCTGCACTGACCCTCCCACAGTGCGGTGCTCCCTCAGCACTGACCCTCCCACAGTGCGGCGCTCCCTCAGCACTGACCCTCCCACAGTGCGGCGCTCCCTCAGCACTGACCCTCCCACAGTGCGGCGCTCCCTCAGCACTGACCCTCTGACAGTGCGGCGCTCCCTCGGCACTGACCCTCCCACAGTGCGCTGCTCCCTCAGCACTGACCCTCCCACAGTGCGGCACTCCCTCAGCACTGACCCTCCCACAGTGCGGCGCTCCCTCAGCACTGACCCTCCCACAGTGCGGCGCTCCCTCAGCACTGACCCTCCCACAGTGCGGCGCTCCCTCAGCAGCACTGACCTCCCACAGTGCGGCACTCCCTCAGCACTGCCCCTCCCACAGTGCGGGCGCTCCCTCTGCACTGCCCTCCCACAGTGCGGTGCTCCCTCAGCACTGACCCTCCCACAGTGCGGTGCTCCCTCAGCACTGACCCTCCCACAGTGCGGCGCTCCCTCAGCACTGACCCTCCCACAGTGCGGTGGCTCCCTCAGCACTGACCCTCCCACAGTGCGGCACTCCCTCAGCACTGACCCTCCCACAGTGCGGCGCTCCCTCTGCACTGCCCTCCCACAGTGCGGCGCTCACTCAGCACTGACCCTCCCACAGTGCGGTGCTCCCTCAGCACTGACCCTCCCACAGTGCGGCACTCCCTCAGCACTGACCCTCCCACAGTGCGGCGCTCCCTCAGCACTGACCCTCCCACAGTGCGGCGCTCCCTCAGCACTGACCCTCTGACAGTGCGGCGCTCCCTCGGCACTGACCCTCCCACAGTGCGCTGCTCCCTCAGCACTGACCCTCCCACAGTGCGGCACTCCCTCAGCACTGACCCTCCCACAGTGCGGCGCTCCCTCTGCACTGCCCTCCCACAGTGCGGTGCTCCCTCAGCACTGACCCTCCCACAGTGCGGCGCTCCCTCAGCACTGACCCTCCCACAGTGCGGTGCTCCCTCAGCACTGACCCTCCCACAGTGCGGCACTCCCTCAGCACTGACCCTCCCACAGTGCGGCGCTCCCTCAGCACTGACCCTCCCACAGTGCGGTGCTCCCTCAGCACTGACCCTCCCACAGTGCGGTGATCCCTCAGCACTGACCCTCCCACAGTGCGGCGCTCCCTCAGCACTGACCCTCTGACAGTGCGGCGCTCCCTCAGCACTGACCCTCTGACAGTGCGGCGCTCCCTCAGCACTGACCCTCTGACAGTGCGGCGCTCCCTCAGCACTGACCCTCTGACAGTGCGGCGCTCCCTCAGCCTGCTGTCCTCTAATCTTTGCAGATGAGTGCATCTCTGATGAAGAATGAACGAGTTTAACTCTCTGCCTGAACCCGTTCCGCCAATTCTCCCAAACCTCTGTGGGTAGTTCAGAGATGGAAATTGAGCTCCAAGCTGATTTGAATGGCAAATTACTCAGTCGAATGGCTAATTGCTGATACAAATATCCAGCACTGCAGGAATCCCACAGGGTTCATCTCCCAGCCCATCATCAACTCCTTCAACTATAACCTTCCCTCCATCGAAAGGTCAGATGTTCACCGATGATTCCAGAATGTTCAGAGCCACTCCTCATCGCAAACCATGTCCAAATGCACAAAGAACTGGACATTGTCCACTGTCGACAGCTGGTGAGTTCACCCCACACAATAAACATCTCCAACGAGAGAGGATCTAACCATCTCCCCCTTTGACACTCAATGGCGTTACCATCGCTCTATTCCCTCCCCTACTATCAACATCCTGGGGGTTACCATTGACCAGGAACTGGGTCCCAACCAGTTAGAGAGGATCTAACCATCTCCCCCTTTGACACTCAATGGCGTTACCATTGCTCTATCCCCCTCCCCCTCTATCAGCCCCCTGGTGGGGTTACCATTGACCAGGAACTGGGTCCCAACCAGTTAGAGAGAATCTAACCTTCTCCCCCCCCTTGATAGTCAATGGCGTTACCATCGCTGTATCCTCCTCCCCCACTATCAACATCCTTGGGGTTCCAATTGACCAGAAACTGAACTGGACCCAGCCATATAAATACTGTGGCTTCCAGAGCAGGACAGAGGCTGGGAATCCTGCAGAGAGTAACTCACCTCCTGACTCCCACCTCCCCCAAAGCCCTGTCCCACCATCTACAAGGACACAAGTCAGGATGGGAGACTCTCCACTTGCCTGGATGGGTGCGACTCCCGACAACACTCGAAAAAGCTTGACACCATCCAGGACAAAGCAGCCCCCCCCCCAGCTCGATCGACACGCTAACCCACAAACATTCACTCCCTCCACCACCGATGCACAACAGCACAGTACTGTGTGTACCATCTACAAGATGCCCCGCAGCGACTCGCCAAGGCTCCTTCTACAGCTCCTTCCAAAACCCACCACCTCTAGAAGGACAAAGGGGGGGCCAGCAGACACACGGGGAACACCTCCGAGCCCCTCACATCATCCCAACTTGGAATCGTATCAGCCATTCCTTCAGGAGTCAAAATCCTGGAACTCCCTCCCTAACAGCGCCATGGGTGTACCTACCAGCGGGTTCGAGAAGGCAGCTCACCCATCACCTTCTCAAAGGGCTCCCTCTACACTGTCCCCCCATCAAACACTGCCAGAACAGGTACAGCACGGGGTTAGATACAGAGTAAAGCTCCCTCTACACTCTCCCCCCATCAACACTCCCAGGACAGGTACAGCACGGGGTTAGATACAGAGTAAAGCTCCCTCTACACTGTCCCCGCATCAAACACTCCCAGGACAGGTACAGCACGGGGTTAGATACAGAGTAAAGCTCCCTCTACACTGTCCCCGCATCAAACACTCCCAGGACAGATACAGCACGGGGTTAGATACAGAGTAAAGCTCCTCTACACTGTCCCCCCATCAAACACTCCCAGGACAGGGACAGCACGGGTTAGATACAGAGTAAATCTCCCTCTACACTGTCCCCCCATCAAACACTCCCAGGACAGGGACAGCACGGGGTTAGATACAGAGTAAACCTCCCTCTGCACTGTCCCCCCATCAAACACTCCCAGGACAGGTACAGCACGGGTTAGATACAGAGTAAAGATCCCTCTACACTGTCCCCCCATCAAACACTCCCAGGACAGGTACAGCACGGGGTTAGATACAGAGTAAAGCTCCCTCTACACTGTCCCCCCATCAAACACTCCCAGGACAGGTACAGCACGGGGTTAGATACAGAGTAAAGCTCCCTCTACACTGTCCCCCCATCAAACACTCCAGGACAGGTACAGCACAGGGTTAGATACAGAGTAAAGCTCCCTCTACACTGTCCCCCCATCAAACACTCCCAGGACAGGTCTAGCACGGTGTTAGAAACAGAGTAAAGCTCCTCTACACTGTCTCCCCATCAAACACTCCCAGGACAGGCACAGCACGGGGTTAGATACAGAGTAAAGCTCCCTCTGCACTGTCCCCCCATCAAACACTCCCAGGACAGGTACAGCACAGGGTTAGATACAGAGTAAAGCTCCCTCTACACTGTCCCTCCCATCAAACACTCCCAGGACAGGGACAGCACGGGGTTAGATACAGAGTAAAGCTCCCTCTACACTGTCTCCCCATCAAACACTCCCAGGACAGGCACAGCACGGGGTTAGATACAGAGTAAAGCTCCCTCTACGCAGTCCCCCATCAAACACTCCCGGGACAGGTACAGCACGGGGTTAGATACAGAGTAAAGCTCCCTCTACACTGTCCCCCCATCAAACACTCCCAGGACAGGTACAGCACAGGGTTAGATACAGAGTAAAGCTCCCTCTACACTGTCCCCATCAAACACTCCCAGGACAGGTACAGCACGGGGTTAGATACAGAGTAAAGCTCCCTCTACACTGTCCCCCCATCAAACACTCCCAGGACAGGTACAGCACGGGGTTAGATACAGACTAAAGCTCCCTCTACACTGTCCCGCCATCAAACACTCCCAGGACAGGGACAGCACGGGGTTAGATACAGAGTAAAGCTCCCTCTGCACTGACCCCCCCCATCAAACACTCCCAGGACAGGGACAGCACGTGGTTAGATACAGAGTAAAGCTCCCTCTACACTGTCCCCCCATCAAACACTCCCAGGACAGGGACAGCACGGGGTTAGATACAGAGTAAAGCTCCCTCTGCACTGACCCCCCCCATCAAACACTCCCAGGACAGGGACAGCACGGGGTTAGATACAGAGTAAAGCTCCCT
>NW_027650487.1:0-75842 GCF_965287045.1 Carcharhinus amblyrhynchos | reverse complement strand
GGACCGAGAGAGAGACACAGGGATCGAGAGAGACACAGGGACCGAGTGAGAGACAAGGACCGAGAGAGGCACAGGGACCGAGAAAGACACAAGGACCGAGGGAGAGACACTGGGACCGAGAGAGAGACACAGGGACCGAGAGATACAGGGACCGAGAGAGAGAGACAGTGTGCGAGAGATAGACAGAGACCGAGAGAGACATAGGGACCGAGAGAGAGACACAGGGACCGAGAGAGAGACACAGGGACCGAGAGAGACACAGGGACCGAGAGAGACACAGGGACCGATGAGAAACAGGGATCGAGTGAGACACAGGGACCGAGAGAGAGACACAGGGACCGAGAGAGAGACACAGGGACCGCGAGAGACACAGGGACCGAGAGAGAGACACAGGGACCGAGAGAGACACAGGGACCGAGAGAGACACAGGGACCGAGAGAGACACAGGGACCGAGAGAGGGACACAGGGACCGAGAGAGAGACCCAGTGACCGAGAGAGACACAGTGACCGAGAGAGTCACAGGGACCGAGAGAGACACAGGGACCGAGAGAGACACAGGGACCGAGAGAGAGACATGGACCGAGAGAGACACAGGCACCGAGTGAGAGACACAGGGACCGAGAGAGACACAGGGGCCGAGTGAGACACAGGGACCGAGTGAGAAACAGGGACCGAGAGAGAGACACGGACCGAGTGAGACACAGGGACCGAGTGAGACACAGGGACCGTGAGAGACAGGGACCGAGAGAGAGACACAGGGACCGAGAGAGACACAGGGACCGAGAGAGAGACACAGGGACCGAGAGAGAGACAGGGACCGAGTGAGACACAGGGACCATGTGAGAGACACAGGGACCGAGAGAGACACAGGGAACGTGAGAGAGACACAGGGACCGAGAGAGAGACACAGGGACCGAGAGAGACAGAGGGACCGAGAGAGACACAGGGTCCGAGTGAGAGACACAGGGACCGAGTGAGAGACACAGGGACCGAGAGAGACACAGGGACTGAGAGAGGGACTGAGGGACCGAGTGAGAGACACAGGAACCGAGAGAGACGCTGGGACTGAGAGAGAGACACAGGGACCGAGAGTGAGACAGGGACCGAGAGAGACATAGGGACCGAGAGAGACACAGGGACCGAGAGTGAGACACAGGGACCGAGAGAGACAAAGGGACCGAGAGAGAGACTCAGGGACCGAGAGAGACAGAGATACCGAGAGAGACACAGGGACTGAGAGAGAGACACAGCGACCGAGAGAGACATAGGAACCGAGAGAGAGACACAGGGACCGAGTGAGACACAGGAACCGAGAGAGACACAGGGACCGAGAGAGACACAGAGACCGAGAGAGACACTGGGACCGAGAGAGAGACACAGGGACCGAGAGAGAGACAGGGACCGAGTGAGACACAGGGACCGAGTGAGACACAGGGACCCAGTGAGACACAGGGACCGAGTGAGACAAAGGGACCGAGTGAGACACAGGGGCCGAGAGAGACACAGGGACCGAGTGAGAGACACAGGGACCGAGAGAGACACAGGGGCCGAGTGAGACAAAGGGACCGAGTGAGAAACAGGGACCGAGAGAGAGACACGGACCGAGTGAGACACAGGGACCGAGTGAGACACAGGGACCGTGAGAGACAGGGACCGAGAGAGAGACACAGGGACCGAGAGAGACACAGGGACCGAGAGAGAGACACAGGGACCGAGAGAGAGACAGGGACCGAGTGAGACACAGGGATCATGTGAGAGACACAGGGACCGAGAGAGACACAGGGAACGTGAGAGAGACACAGGGACCGAGAGAGAGACACAGGGACCGAGTGAGACACAGGGACCGAGAGAGACACAGGGTCCGAGTGAGAGACAAAGGGACCGAGAGAGACACAGGGACCGAGAGAGGGACTGAGGGACCGAGTGAGAGACACAGGAACCGAGAGAGACAGAGACCGAGTGAGACACAGGGACCCAGTGAGACACAGGGACCGAGTGAGACACAGGGACCGAGAGAGACACAGGGACCGAGTGAGAGACGCAGGGACCGAGAAAGAGACACAGGAACCGAGAGAGAGACACAGGGACCGATAGACAGAGACAGGGACCGAGAGAGAGACAGGGATCGAGAGAGACACAGGTTCCGAGTGAGACACAGGGACCGAGAGAGAGACAGGGACCGAGTGAGACACTGGGACCGAGAGAGTCACAGGGACCGAGAGAGACACAGGGACCGAGTGAGACACAGGGACCGAGAGAGACACAGGGACCGAGAGAGACACAGGGACCGAGAGAGAGACACAGGGACCGAGAGAGACACAGGGACCGAGAGAGAGACACAGGGACCGAGTGAGAGACACGGGGACCGAGAGAGACACAGGGACCGAGAGAGAGACATGGACCGAGAGAGACACAGGGACCGAGATAGACACAGGGACCGAGTGAGACACAGGGACCGAGAAGGAGACACAGGGACCGAGAGAGAGACACAGGGACCGAGAGAGACACAGGGACCTAGTGAGAGACACAGGGACCGAGAGAGACACAGGGACCGAGAGAGACCCAGGGACCGAGAGAGAGACACAGGGACCGAGAGAGACACAGGGACCGAGAGAGACACAGGGACCGAGAGAGACACAGGGACCGAGAGAGAGACACAGGGATCGAGAGAGACACAGGGACCGAGTGAGAGACAAGGACCGAGAGAGGCACAGGGACCGAGAAAGACACAAGGACCGAGGGAGAGACACTGGGACCGAGAGAGAGACACAGGGACCGAGAGATACAGGGACCGAGAGAGAGACAGTGTGCGAGAGATAGACAGAGACCGAGAGAGACATAGGGACCGAGAGAGAGACACAGGGACCGAGAGAGAGACAGGGACCGAGAGAGACACAGGGACCGATGAGAAACAGGGATCGAGTGAGACACAGGGACCGAGAGAGAGACACAGGGACCGAGAGAGAGACACAGGGACCGAGAGAGACACAGGGACCGAGAGAGACACAGGGACCGAGAGAGTGACACAGGGACCGAGAGAGAGACCCAGTGACCGAGAGAGACACAGTGACCGAGAGAGTCACAGGGACCGAGAGAGACACAGGGACCGAGAGAGACACAGGGACCGAGAGAGAGACATGGACCGAGAGAGACACAGGGACCGAGAGAGAGACACAGGGACCGAGAGAGAGACAGAGACCGAGTGAGACACAGGGACCGAGTGAGAGACACAGGGACCGAGAGAGAGACAGGGACCGAGAGAGACAGAGGGACGCAGTGAGAGACAGGAACCGAGAGAGACACAGGGACCGAGTGAGAGACATAGGGACCGAGTGAGACACAGGGACCGAGTGAGACACAGGGACCGAGTGAGACACAGGGACAAAGAGGGAGAAAGGGAACGAGAGAGAGACACAGGGACCGAGAGAGAGACACAGGGACCGAGAGAAACACAGAGACCGAGGGAGACACAGGGACCGAGAGAGACACAGGAACCGAGAGAGAGACACAGGGACCGAGAGAGACACAGGGACCGAGAGAGAGACACAGAGACCGAGAGAGACACATGGAGCGAGTGAGAGACAGGGACCGTGAGTGAGACACAGGGGCCGAGAGAGACACAGGGACCGAGAGAGAGGCAGGGACCAAGAGTGAGACAGGGGCCGAGAGAGACACAGGGACCGAGAGAGACACAGGGACCGAGAGTGAGACACAGGGACCGAGAGAGACAAAGGGATCGAGAGAGAGACTCAGGGACCGAGAGTGACACAAGGACCGAGAGAGACACAGTGACCGAGAGAGAGACACAGCGACCGAGAGAGACACAGGGAACGAGAGAGAGACTCAGGGACCGAGAGAGACACAGGGACCGCGTGAGACACAGGAACCGAGAGAGAGACACAGCGACCGAGACAGACACAGGGACCGAGAGAGACACAGTGACCGAGAGAGACACAGGGACCGAGTGAGACACATGGACCGAGAGAGACACAGGGACCGAGTGAGACACAGGGATCGAGAGAGATACAGGGACTGAGAGAGAGACACAGGGACCGAGAGAGACAAAGGGACCGAGTGAGAGACACAGGGACCGAGAGAGAGACACAGGGACCGAGTGAGGGACACGGGGACCGAGAGAGACACAGGGACCGAGAGAGAGACATGGACCGAGAGAGACACAGGGACCGAGAGAGACACAGGGACCGAGTGAGACACAGGGACCGAGTGAGACACAGGGACCGAGAGAGAGACACAGAGACCGAGAGAGAGACACAGGGACCGAGAGTGAGAGACACAGGGACCGTGAGAGACACAGGGACCGAGAGAGAGACATGGACCGAGAGAGACACAGGGACCGAGAGAGACACAGGGACCGAGTGAGACAGGGACCGAGTGAGACTCAGGGACCGAGTGAGAGACAGGGACCGAGTTGGACACAGGGACCGAGTGAGACACAGGGACCAAGAGAGGGACACAGGGACCGAGAGAGAGACACAGGGACCGAGAGAGAGACACAGGGGCCGAGAGAGGGACACAGGGACCGAGAGAGAGACACAGGGACCGAGGGAGAGACACAGGGACCGAGAGAGACACAGGGGCCGAGAGAGAGACACAGGGACCGAGTGAGACACCGGGACCGAGAGAGACACAGGGACCGAGAGATACACAGGGACCGAGTGAGACACAGAGACCGAGAGAGAGACACAGGGACCGAGAGAGAGACAGGGACCTAGTGAGACACAGGGACCATGTGAGTGACATAGGGACCGAGAGAGACACAGGGACCGTGAGAGAGACACAGGGACCGAGAGAGAGACACAGGGACCGAGTGAGACACAGGGACCGAGAGAGACACAGGGACCGAGTGAGAGACACAGGGACCGAGAGAGACACAGGGACCGAGAGAGAGACGCAGGGACCGAGTGAGAGACACAGGGACCGAGAGAGTCAGAGACCGAGTGAGACACAGGGACCCAGTGAGACACAGGGACCGAGTGAGACACAGGGACCGAGAGAGACACAGGGACCGAGTGAGAGACGCAGGGACCGAGAATGAGACACAGGGACCGAGAGTGAGACACAGGGACCGAGAGAGACTCAGGGACCTAGTGAGAGACGCAGGGACCGAGAGAGACACAGGGAACGAGAGAGAGACACAGGGAACGAGAGAGACACAGTGACCGAGAGAGAGACACAGGGATCGAGAGAGACACAGGGACCGAGTGAGAGACACAGGGACCGAGAGAGACACAGGGACCGAGAGAGAGACTCAGGGACCGAGTGAGAGACAGGGACCGAGACGGACACAGGGACCGAGAGAGTGACTCAGGGACCGAGACAGAGACAGGGACCGAGAGAGACACAGGGACCGAGAGAGACACAGGGACCGAAAGAGACACAGGGACCGAGAGAGACTGGGACCGAGAGAGAGAAACAGGGACCGAGAGAGAAACAGGGACCGATAGAGACAGGGACCGAGAGAGAGACACAGGGACCGAGAGAGAGACACAGGGACCGCGATAGACACAGGGACCGAGAGAGAGACACAGGGACCGAGAGAGACACAGGGACCGAGAGAGACACAGGGACCGAGAGAGTGACACAGCGACCGAGAGAGACACAGGAACCGAGAGAGAGACACAGGGACCGAGTGAGACACAGGAACCGAGAGAGAGACGCAGGGACCGAGTGAGACACAGGAACCGAGAGAGAGACGCAGGGACCGAGAGAGACGCAGGGACCGAGAGAGAGACACAGGGACCGAGAGAGACACAGGGACCGAGAGAGACACAGGGACAGAGAGAGAGACACAGTGACCGAGAAAGACACAGTGACCGAGAGAGACACAGGGACCGAGAGAGACACAGGGACCGAGAGAGAGACACAGGGACCGAGAGAGACACAGGGACCGAGAGAGACGCAGGGACCAAGAGAGACACAGGGACCGAGAGAGGGACAGAGGGACCGAGAGAGACACAGTGACCGAGAGAGACACAGGGACCGAGAGAGACACAGGGACCGAGAGAGACACAGGGACCGAGAGAGACACAGGGACCGAGAGAGAGACAGGGACCGAGAGAGACACAGGGACCGATAGATAGACACAGGGACCGAGAGAGACACAGGGACCGAGAGAGACACAGGGACCGAGAGAGACACAGGGACCGAGAGAGAGACGCAGGGACCGAGTGAGACACAGGAACCGAGAGAGAGACGCAGGGACCGAGAGAGACGCAGGGACCGAGAGAGAGACACAGGGACCGAGAGAGACACAGGGACCGAGAGAGACACAGGGACAGAGAGAGAGACACAGTGACCGAGAAAGACACAGTGACCGAGAGAGACACAGGGACCGAGAGAGACACAGGGACCGAGAGAGAGACACAGGGACCGAGAGAGACACAGGGACCGAGAGAGACGCAGGGACCAAGAGAGACACAGGGACCGAGAGAGGGACAGAGGGACCGAGAGAGACACAGTGACCGAGAGAGACACAGGGACCGAGAGAGACACAGGGACCGAGAGAGACACAGGGACCGAGAGAGACACAGGGACCGAGAGAGAGACAGGGACCGAGAGAGACACAGGGACCGATAGATAGACACAGGGACCGAGAGAGACACAGGGACCGAGAGAGACACAGGGACCGAGAGAGACACAGGGACCGAGAGCGAGACTCAGGGACCGAGAGAGAGACAGAGACCGAGTGAGACACAGGGACCCAGTGAGAGACACAGGGACCGAGAGAGAGACACGGACCAAGAGAGACAGAGGGACCGAGTGAGACACAGGGACCGAGAGAGACACAGGGACCGAGTGAGACACAGGGATCGGGAGAGATACAGGGACCGAGAGAGAGACACAGGGACCGAGAGAGACAAAGGGACCGAGTGAGAGACACGGGGACCGAGGGAGAGACAGGGACCGAGAGAGAGACATGGACCGAGAGAGACACAGGGACCGAGAGAGACACAGGGACCGAATGAGACACAGGGACCGAGTGAGACACAGGGACCGAGAGAGAGACACAGAGACCGAGAGAGAGACACAGGGACCGAGAGTGAGAGACACAGTGACCGAGAGAGACACAGGGACCGAGAGAGAGACATGGACCGAGAGAGACACAGGGACCGAGTGAGAGACACAGGGACCGAGAGAGACAGAGGGACCGAGTGAGACAGGGACCGAGTTGGACACAGGGACCGAGTGAGACACAGGGACCGAGAGAGGGACACAGGGACCGAGAGAGAGACACAGGGACCGAGAGAGAGACACAGGGGCCGAGGGAGGGACACAGGGACCGAGAGAGAGACACAGGGACCGAGGGAGAGACACAGGGACCGAGAGAGACACAGGGACCGAGAGAGAGACACAGGGACCGAGTGAGACACAGGGACCGAGAGAGACACAGGGACCGAGAGAGACACAGGGACCGAGTGAGACACAGAGACCGAGATAGAGACACAGGGACCGAGAGAGAGACCGGGACCGAGTGAGACACAGGGACCATGTGAGAGACACAGGGACCGAGAGAGACACAGGGACCGTGAGGGAGAAACAGGGACCGAGAGAGAGACAGGGACCGAGAGAGAGACACAGGGACCGAGTGAGAGACACAGGGACCGAGAGAGACACAGGGACCGAGAGAGACACAGGGACCGAGTGAGAGACACAGGGACCGAGAGAGACACAGGGACCGAGAGAGACACAGGGACCGAGAGAGAGACACAGGGACCGAGTGAGACACAGGGACCGAGAGAGTCAGAGACCGAGTGAGACACAGGGACCCAGTGAGACACAGGGACCGAGTGAGACACAGGGACCGAGAGAGACACAGGGACCGAGTGAGAGACGCAGGGACCGAGAATGAGACACAGGGACCGAGAGTGAGACACAGGGACCGAGAGAGACTCAGGGACCTAGTGAGAGACACAGGGACCAAGAGAGACACAGGGACCGAGGGAGACACAGGGAACGAGAGAGAGACACAGGGAACGAGAGAGACTCAGTGACCGAGAGAGAGACACAGGGATCGAGAGAGACACAGGGACCGAGTGAGAGACACAGGGACCGAGAGAGACACAGGGACCGAGAGAGAGACTCAGGGACCGAGTGAGAGACAGGGACCGAGACGGACACAGGGACCGAGAGAGTGACTCAGGGACCGAGACAGAGACAGGGACCGAGAGTGAGACACAGGTACCGAGAGAGAGACACAGGGACTGAGAGAGACACAGGGACCGAGAGAGTCACAGGGACCGAGAGAGACACAGGGACCGAGAGAGAGACAGGGAATGAGAGAGACACAGGGACCGAGAGAGACACAGGGACCGAGAGAGACACAGGGACCGAGAGAGACTCAGGGACCGAGAGAGACACAGGGACCGAGAGAGAGACACAGGGATCGAGAGAGACACAGGGACCGAGTGAGAGACAGGGACCGAGAGAGGCTCAGGGACCGAGAGAGACACAGGGACCGAGGGAGAGACACAGGGACCGAGAGAGAGACACAGGGACCGAGAGAGACACAGGGACCGAGAGAGAGACAGAGTCCGAGAGATAGACAGAGACCGAGAGAGACACAGGGACCGAGAGAGAGACACAGGGACCGACAGAGAGACACAGGGACCGAGAGAGAGACAGGGTCCGAGAGGGACACAGGGACCGAGAGAGAGACTCAGGGACCGAGATAGAGACAGGGACCGGGAGAGACACAGGGACCGAGAGAGAGACACAGGGACCGAGAGAGACACAGGGACCGAGTGAGACACAGGGACCGACAGAGACTGGGTCCGAGAGAGAGACACAGGGTCCGAGAGAGAAACAGGGACCGATAGAGACAGGGTCTGAGAGAGAGACACAGGGACCGAGAGAGAGAGACAGGGACAGAGAGAGACACAAGTACCGAGTGAGACACAGGGACCGAGAGAGACACAGGGGCCGAATGAGACACAGGGACCGTGAGAGAGAAACAGGGACCGAGAGAGACACAGGGACCGAGAGCGACACAGGAACCGAGAGAGAGTCAGGGACCAAGAGAGACACAGGGACCAAGAGAGAGACACAGGGACAAAGAGGGACACAGGGAACGAGAGAGAGACACAGGGACCGAGAGAGAGACACAGGGACCGAGAGAGACAGAGGGACCAAGTGAGACACAGGAACCGAGAGAGAGTCAGGGACCAAGAGAGACACAGGGACCGAGAGAGAGACACAGGGACCGAGTGAGACACAGGGAACGAGAGAGAGACACAGGAACCGAGAGGGACACAGGGACCGAGAGAGAGACAGGGACCGAGTGAGACACAGGGACCGAGAGAGAGAGACAGGGACCGAGAGAGACACAGGGTCCGAGAGAGAATCACAGGGACCGAGAGAGACTCATGGAGCGAGTGAGAGACAGGGACCGTGAGTGAGACAGGGACCGAGAGAGACACAGGGACAGAGAGAGACACAGGGACCGAGAGTGAGACACAGGGACCAAGAGAGACACAGGGACCGAGAGTGAGACACAGGGACCAAGAGAGACACAGCGACCGAGTGAGACACAGGGACCAAGAGAGACACAGGGACAGAGCGACAGACACAGGGACAGAGAGAGAGACGCAGGGACCGAGAGAGAGACAGGGACCGAGTGAGACACAGGGACCATGTGAGAGACACAGGGACCGAGAGAGACACAGGGACCGAGAGAGAGACACAGGGACCGAGAGAGACACAGGGACCGAGGGAGAGACACAGGGACCGAGAGAGACGCAGGGACCGAGTGAGACACAGGGACCGAGAGAGAGACACAGGGGCCGAGAGAGAGACGCAGGGACCGAGAGAGAGACAGGGACCGAGTGAGACTCAGGGACCGTGTGAGAGACACAGGGAGCGAGAGAGACACAGGGACCGAGAGAGAGACACAGGGACCGAGAGAGAAACAGGGACCGAGAGAGAGACACAGGGACCGAGAGAGACACAGGGACCGAGAGAGACACAGGGACTGAGAGAGAGACACAGGGACCGAGAGAGACACAGGGACCGAGAGTGAGACAGGGAGCGAGAGAGACACAGGGACCGAGAGAGAGACACAGGGACCGAGTGAGACAGGGACCGAGAGAGACACAGGGACCGAGAGAGAGACAGGGACCGAGAGAGAGACAGGGACCGAGAGTGAGACACAGGGACCGAGAGAGACACAGGGACCGAGAGAGAGACACAGGGGCCGAGAGAGGGACACAGGGACCGAGAGAGAGAAACAGGGACCGAGAGAGAGACACAGGGACCGAGAGAGACACAGGGACCGAGAGAGAGAGACACATGGACCGAGTGAGACACAGGGACCGAGAGAGACACAGGGACCGAGAGAGACACAGGGACCGAGAGAAACACAGGGACCGAGTGAGACACAGGGACCGAGAGAGAGACACAGGGACCGAGAGAGAGACAGGGACCGAGTGAGACACAGGGACCATGTGAGAGACACAGGGACCGAGAGAGACACTGGGACCGAGAGAGAGACACAGGGACCGAGTGAGACACAGGGACCGAGAGAGACACAGGGACCGAGTGAGAGAGACTCAGGGACCGAGTGAGAGACACAGGGACCGAGTGAGACACAGGGACCGAGAGAGACACAGGGACTGAGAGAGAGACTCAGGGACCTAGTGAGAGACACAGGGACCGAGAGAGACACAGGGACCGAGTGAGAGACACAGTGACCGAGAGAGAGACACAGGGAACGAGAGAGACACAGTGACCGAGAGAGAGACACAGGGATCGAGAGAGACACAGGGACCGAGTGAGAGACACAGGGACCGAGAGAGACACAGGGACCGAGAGAGAGACTCAGGGACCGAGTGAGAGACACAGGGACCGAGAGAGAAAGAGACCGAGTGAGACACTGGGACCCAGTGAGACTCAGGGACCGAGTGAGACACAGGGACCGAGTGAGACACAGGGACCGAGAGAGACACAGGGACCGAGTGAGAGACGGAGGGACCGAGAAAGAAACACAGGGACCGAGAGAGAGACACAGGGACCGAGAGAGTCACAGGGACCTAGTGAGAGACACAGGGACCGAGAGAGACACAGGGACCGAGTGAGAGACACAGGGACCGAGAGAGACACAGGGAACGAGAGAGAGAGACAGGGACCGAGAGAGAGACAGGGACCGAGAGAGAGACAGAGTCCGAGAGATAGACAGAGACCGAGAGAGACACAGGGACCGAGAGAGAGACACAGGGACCGACAGAGAGACACAGGGACCGAGAGAGAGACAGGGACCGAGAGGGACACAGGGACCGAGAGAGAGACTCAGGGACCGAGATAGAGACAGGGACCGAGAGAGACACAGGGACCGAGAGAGAGACACAGGGACCGAGAGAGACACAGGGACCGAGTGAGACACAGGGACCGACAGAGACAGGGTCCGAGAGAGAGACACAGGGTCCGAGAGAGAAACAGGGACCGATAGAGACAGGGTCTGAGAGAGAGACACAGGGACCGAGAGAGAGAGACAGGGACAGAGAGAGACACAAGTACCGAGTGAGACACAGGGACCGAGAGAGACACAGGGGCCGAATGAGACACAGGGACCGTGAGAGAGAAACAGGGACCGAGAGAGACACAGGAACCGAGAGAGAGTCAGGGACCAAGAGAGACACAGGGACCAAGAGAGAGACACAGGGACAAAGAGGGACACAGGGAACGAGAGAGAGACACAGGGACCGAGAGAGAGACACAGGGACCGAGAAAGACAGAGGGACCAAGTGAGACACAGGAACCGAGAGAGAGTCAGGGACCAAGAGAGACACAGGGACCGAGAGAGAGACACAGGGACAAAGAGGGACACAGGGAACGAGAAAGAGACACAGGGACCGAGTGAGACACAGGGAACGAGAGAGAGACACAGGAACCGAGAGGGACACAGGGACCGAGAGAGAGACAGGGACCGAGTGAGACACAGGGACCGAGAGTGACACAGGGACCGTGAGAGAGACACAGGGACCGAGAGAGAGAGACACAGGGACCGTGAGAGACACAGGGACCGAGAGTGACACAGGGACCGTGAGAGAGACACAGGGACCGAGAGAGAGAGACACAGGGACCGTGAGAGACACAGTGACCGAGAGAGAGACACAGGGATCGAGAGAGACACAGGGACCGAGTGAGAGACACAGGGACCGAGAGAGACACAGGGACCGAGAGAGAGACTCAGGGACCGAGTGAGAGACACAGGGACCGAGAGAGAAAGAGACCGAGTGAGACACTGGGACCCAGTGAGACACAGGGACCGAGAGAGACACAGGGACCAAGTGAGAGACGGAGGGACCGAGAAAGAAACACAGGGACCTAGTGAGAGACACAGGGACCGAGAGAGTCACAGGGACCTAGTGAGAGACACAGGGACCGAGAGAGACACAGGGACCGAGTGAGAGACACAGGGACCGAGAGAGACACAGGGAACGAGAGAGAGAGACAGGGACCGAGAGAGAGACAGGGACCGAGAGAGACACAGCGACCGAGAGAGACACAGGGACCGAGAGAGAGACATGGACCGAGAGAGACACAGGGACCGAGAGGGACACAGGGACCGAGTGAGACACAGGGACCGAGAGAGAGACAGGGACCGAGTGAGACACAGGGACCGAGAGAGGCACAGGGACCGAGAGAGAGACATGGACCGAGAGAGACACAGGGACCGAGTGAGACACAGGGACCGAGAGAGACACAGGGACCGAGAGAGAGACACAGGGACTGAGTGAGACACAGGGACCGAGAGAGACACAGAGACCGAGTGAGACACAGGGACCGAGTGAGACACAGGGACCGTGAGAGACAGGGACCGAGAGAGAGACACAGGGACCGAGAGAGAGACACAGGGACCGAGAGAGAGACAGAGACCGAGTGAGACACAGGGACCGAGAGAGACACAGGGACCGACAGAGACACAGGGACCGAGAGAGACACAGGGACCGAGAGAGAGACACAGGGACCGAGAGAGACAGGGACCGAGAGAGAGACAGGGACCGAGAGAGAGAGACAAGGGACCGAGAGAGACACAGGGACCGAGTGAGACACATGGACCGAGAGAGACACAGGGACCGAGAGAGACACAGGGACCGAGAGTGAGACACAGGGACCGAGAGAGAGACACAGGGACGGAGGGAGAGACAGAGGGACCGAAAGAGAGACACAGCGACCGAGAGAGACACAGGGACCGAGTGAGACACAAGGACCGAGTGAGACACAGGGACCGAGAGAGGGACACAGGGACCGAGAGAGAGAGACAGGGACCGAGTGAGACACAGGGACCGAGAGAGAGACACCGGGACCGAGAGAGAGACACAGGGACCGAGAGAGAGAGACACAGGGACCGAGAGAGACACAGGGACCGAGTGAGACACATGGACCGAGAGAGACACAGGGACCGAGAGAGACACAGGGACCGAGAGAGAGAGACAGGGACCGAGAGAGAGACACAGGGACGGAGGGAGAGACAGAGGGACCGAAAGAGAGACACAGCGACCGAGAGAGACACAGGGACCGAGTGAGACACAAGGACCGAGTGAGACACAGGGACCGAGAGAGGGACACAGGGACCGAGAGAGAGACAGGGACCGAGAGGGAGACACAGGGACCGAGAGAGACACAGGGACCGAGTGAGACACATGGACCGAGAGAGACACAGGGACCGAGTGAGACACAGGGACCGAGAGAGACACAGGGACCGAGAGAGAGACACAGGGACCGAGAGAGAGACAGGGACCGAGAGTGAGACACAGGGACCGAGAGAGAGGCACAGGGACCGAGAGAGATACAGGGACCGAGAGAGACACAGGGAACGAGAGAGAGACAGTGACCGAGAGAGAGACACAGGGATCGAGAGAGACACAGGGACCCAGTGAGACACAAGGACCGAGTGAGACACAGGGACCGAGAGAGACACAGGGACCGAGAGAGACACAGGGACCGAGAGAGACACAGGGAACGAGAGAGAGACAGTGACCGAGAGAGAGACACAGGGATCGAGAGAGACACAGGGACCCAGTGAGACACAAGGACCGAGTGAGACACAGGGACCGAGAGAGGGACACAGGGACCGAGAGAGAGACAGGGACCGAGTGAGACACAGGGACCGAGAGGGAGACACAGGGACCGAGAGAGACACAGGGACCGAGAGGGAGACACAGGGACCGAGAGAGACACAGGGACCGAGAGGGAGACACAGGGACCGAGTGAGACACAGGGACCATGTGAGAGACACAGGGACCGAGAGAGACACAGGGACCGAGAGAGACATAGGGACCGATAGAGAGAGAGACACAGGGAACGAGAGAGACACAGGGACCGAGAGAGACACAGGGACCGAGAGAGAGACAGTGACCGAGAGAGAGAGACAGGGATCGAGAGAGACACAGGGACCGAGGGAGAGACACAGGGACCGATAGAGTCACAGGGACCGAGAGAGACACAGGGACAAAGAGAGAGACACAGGGACCGAGAGAGACACATGGGGCGAGTGAGAGACAGGGACCGAGAGTGAGACAGGGACCGAGAGACAGACACAGAGACCGAGAGAGACACAGGGACCGTGAGAGAGACACAGGGACCGAGAGAGACACAGGGACCGAGAGTGAGACACAGGGACCAAGAGAGACACAGCGATCGAGTGAGACACAGGGACCGAGAGAGACACAGGGACCGAGAGAGACACAGGGACTGAGAGTGAGACACAGGGACCGAGAGAGACACAGGGACCGAGAGAGAGACACAGGGACCGAGAGAGAGATACAGGGACCGAGAGAGACGCTGGGACAGAGATTGAGACACAGGGACCGAGAGAGACACAGGGACCGAGAGAGAGACACAGGGACCGAGAGAGAGACACAGGGACCGAGAGAGAGAGAGGGACCGAGAGTGAGACAGGGACCGAGAGAGACACAGGGAGCGAGAGAGACTCAGGGACCGAGAGAGAGACACAGGGACCGAGAGAGAGACAGGGGCCGAGAGTGAGACAGGGACCGAGAGAGACACAGGGACCGAGAGAGACACAGGGACCGAGAGAGACACAGGGACCGAGGGAGAGACACAGGGACCGAGAGAGACACAGGGACCGAGAGAGAGACACAGGGACCGATAGAGACGCTGGGACTGAGAGAGAGACACAGGGACCGAGAGAGACACAGGGACCGAGAGAGAGACAGGGACCGAGAGTGAGACAGGGACCGAGAGAGGCATAGGGACCGAGAGAGACACAGGGACCGAGAGGGAGACACAGGGACCGAGAGAGGCAAAGGGACCGAGAGAGAGACTCAGGGACCGAGAGAGACACAGGGACCGAGAGAGAGACACAGCGACCGAGAGAGACACAGGGACCGAGAGAGACACAGGGACCGAGAGAGACACTGGGACCGAGAGAGATACACAGGGACCGAGAGAGACACAGGGACCGAGTGAGACACAGGGACCGAGTGAGACACAGGGACCCAGTGAGACACAGGGACCGAGAGAGACACATGGACCGAGTGAGAGACACAGGGACCGAGAGAGAGACTCAGGCACCGAGAGAGAGACAGGGACCGAGAGAGACACATGGACCGAGAGTGAGACACAGGGAACGAGAGAGACACAGGGACCGAGAGAGAGACATGGACCGATAGAGTCACAGGGACCGAGTGAGACACAGGGACAAAGAGAGAGACACAGGGACCGAGAGAGACACATGGAGCGAGTGAGAGACAGGGACCGAGAGTGAGACAGGGACCGAGAGAGAGACACAGAGACCGAGAGAGACACAGGGACCGTGAGAGAGACACAGGGACCGAGAGAGACACAGGGACCGAGAGTGAGACACAGGGACCAAGAGAGCCACAGCGACCGAGTGAGACACAGGGACCGAGAGAGAAACAGGGACCGAGAGAGAGACACAGGGACTGAGAGTGAGACACAGGGACCGAGAGAGACACAGGGACCGAGAGAGAGACACAGGGACCGAGAGAGAGATACAGGGACCGAGAGAGACGCTGGGAATGAGATTGAGACACAGGGACCGAGAGAGACACAGGGACCGAGAGAGAGACACAGGGACCGAGAGAGATACACAGGGACCGAGAGAGAGAGAGGGACCGAGAGTGAGACAGGGACCGAGAGAGACACAGGGACCGAGAGAGACACAGTGACCGAGAGAGAGACACAGGGACCGAGAGAGAGACAGGGGCCGAGAGTGAGACAGGGACCGAGAGAGACACAGGGACCGAGAGAGACACAGGGACCGAGAGAGACACAGGGACCGTGGGAAAGACACAGGGACCGAGAGAGACACAGGGACCGAGAGAGAGACACAGGGACCGAGAGTGACGCTGGGACTGAGAGAGAGACACAGGGACCGAGAGAGAAACAGGGACCGAGAGAGACACAGGGACCGAGAGTGATACACAGGGACCGAGAGAGACACAGGGACCGCGAGAGAGACACAGGGACCGAGAGAGAGACAGGGACCGAGAGTGAGACAGGGACCGAGAGAGACACAGGGACCGAGTGAGACACAGGGACCGAGTGAGACACAGGGACCGTGAGAGACACAGGGACCGAGTGAGAGACGCAGGGACCGAGAAAGAGACACAGGGACCGAGGGAGAGACACAGGGACCGAGTGAGAGACGCAGGGACCGAGAAAGAGACACAGGGACCGAGGGAGAGACACAGGGACCGAGAGAGACACAGGGACCGAGTGAGAGACACAGGGACCGAGAGAGACACAGGGACCGATAGAGAGATACAGGGACCAAGAGAGAGACAGGGACCGAGAGAGACACAGGGACCGAGAGAGACACAGGGACCGAGAGAGAGACATGGACCGAGAGAGACACAGGGACCGAGAGGGACACAGGGACCGAGAGAGACAGGGACCGAGTGAGACACAGGGACCGAGAGAGACACAGGGACCGAGAGTGACACAGGGACCGAGAGTGAGACACAGGGACCGAGAGAGACACAGGGACCGAGAGAGAGACACAGGGACCGAGAGTGAGACAGGGACCGAGACTGAGACAGGGACCGAGAGAGACACAGGGACCGAGAGAGACACAGGGACCGAGAGGGAGACACAGGGACCGAGAGAGACACAGGGACCGAGTGAGACACAGGGACCGAGAGAGACACAGGGACCGAGAGAGACACAGGGACCGAGAGTGACACACAGGGACCGAGAGAGACACAGGGACCGAGAGAGAGACACAGGGACCGAGAGAGAGACAGGGACCGAGGCTGAGACAGGGACCGAGAGAGACACAGGGACCGAGTGTGAGACACGGGGACCGAGAGAGACACAGGGACCCAGAGAGAGACACAGGGACCGAGTGAGAGACACGGGGACCGAGAGAGACACAGGGACCCAGAGAGAGACATGGACCGAGAGAGACACAGGGACCGAGAGAGACACAGGGACCGAGTGAGACACAGGGACCGAGTGAGACACAGGGACCGAGTGAGACACAGGGACCGAGAGAGACACAGGGACAGAGAGAGAGACAGGGACCGAGTTGGACACAGGGACCGAGAGAGGGACACAGGGACTTAGAGAGAGACACAGGGACCGAGAGAGAGACACAGGGGCCGAGAGAGGGACACAGGGACCGAGAGAGAGACACAGGGACCGAGAGAGAGACACAGGGACCGAGAGAGACACAGGGACCGAGAGAGAGACACAGGGACCGAGAGAGACACAGGGACCGAGAGAGAGACACAGGGACCGAGTGAGTGACACGGGGACCGAGAGAGACACAGGGACCGAGAGAGAGACACGGGGACCGAGAGAGACACAGGGACCGAGAGAGACACAGGGACCGAGTGAGACACAGGGACCGAGAAGGAGACACAGGGACCGAGAGAGAGACACAGGGACCGAGAGAGACACAGGGACCTAGTGAGAGACACAGGGACCGAGAGAGACACAGGGACCGATAGAGAGATACAGGGACCGAGAGAGACACAGGGACCGAGAGAGACCCAGGGACCGAGAGAGAGACACAGGGACCGAGAGAGACACAGTGACCGAAAGAGACACAGGGACCGAGAGAGACACAGGGACCGAGAGAGAGACACAGGGATCGAGAGAGACACAGGGACCGAGTGAGAGACAAGGACCGAGAGGGGCACAGGGACCGAGAAAGACACAAGGACCGAGGGAGAGACACTGGGACCGAGAGAGAGACACAGGGACCGAGAGATACAGGGACCGAGAGAGAGACAGTGTGCGAGAGATAGACAGAGACCGAGAGAGACATAGGGACCGAGAGAGAGACACAGGGACCGAGAGAGAGACACAGGGACCGAGAGAGACACAGGGACCGAGAGAGACACAGGGACCGATGAGAAACAGGGATCGAGTGAGACACAGGGACCGAGAGAGAGACACAGGGACCGAGAGAGAGACACAGGGACCGAGAGAGAGACGCAGGGACCGAGAGAGACACAGGGACCGAGAGAGAGACACAGGGACCGAGAGAGACACAGGGACCGAGAGAGTGACATGGACCGAGAGAGACACAGGGACCGAGAGAGAGACACAGGGACCGAGAGAGACACAGTGACCGAGAGAGACACAGGGACCGAGAGAGACACAGGGATCGAGAGAGAGACACAGGGACAAAGAGGGAGAAAGGGAACGAGAGAGAGACACAGGGACCGAGAGAGAGACACAGGGACCAAGTGAGACACAGGGACCGAGAGAAACAAAGAGACCGAGTGAGCCACAGGGACCGAGAGAGACACAGGAACCGAGAGAGAGACACAGGGACCGAGAGAGACACAGAGACCGAGAGAGACACATGGAGCGAGTGAGAGACAGGGACCGTGAGTGAGACACAGGGGCCGAGAGAGACACAGGGACCGAGAGTGAGACACAGGGACCGAGAGAGACCCAGGGACCGAGAGTGAGACACAGGGACCGAGAGAGACATAGAGACGGAGAGAGAGACACAGGGACCGAGAGTGATACACAGGGACCGAGAGAGACACAGGGACCGCGAGAGAGACACAGGGACCGAGAGAGAGACAGGGACCGAGAGTGAGACAGGGACCGAGAGAGACACAGGGACCGAGTGAGACACAGGGACCGAGTGAGACACAGGGACCGTGAGAGACACAGGGACCGAGTGAGAGACGCAGGGACCGAGAAAGAGACACAGGGACCGAGGGAGAGACACAGGGACCGAGTGAGAGACGCAGGGACCGAGAAAGAGACACAGGGACCGAGGGAGAGACACAGGGACCGAGAGAGACACAGGGACCGAGTGAGAGACACAGGGACCGAGAGAGACACAGGGACCGATAGAGAGATACAGGGACCAAGAGAGAGACAGGGACCGAGAGAGACACAGGGACCGAGAGAGACACAGGGACCGAGAGAGAGACATGGACCGAGAGAGACACAGGGACCGAGAGGGACACAGGGACCGAGAGAGACAGGGACCGAGTGAGACACAGGGACCGAGAGAGACACAGGGACCGAGAGTGACACAGGGACCGAGAGTGAGACACAGGGACCGAGAGAGACACAGGGACCGAGAGAGAGACACAGGGACCGAGAGTGAGACAGGGACCGAGACTGAGACAGGGACCGAGAGAGACACAGGGACCGAGAGAGACACAGGGACCGAGAGGGAGACACAGGGACCGAGAGAGACACAGGGACCGAGTGAGACACAGGGACCGAGAGAG
The DNA here is from genome assembly GCF_965287045.1 of Carcharhinus amblyrhynchos. NCBI lineage: Eukaryota > Metazoa > Chordata > Chondrichthyes > Carcharhiniformes > Carcharhinidae > Carcharhinus > Carcharhinus amblyrhynchos. The sequence goes on along the minus strand of NW_027650487.1, from coordinate 56,132 downwards.
ACACAGGGACCGAGAGAGACACAGGGACCGAGAGTGACACACAGGGACCGAGAGAGACACAGGGACCGAGAGAGAGACACAGGGACCGAGAGAGAGACAGGGACCGAGGCTGAGACAGGGACCGAGAGAGACACAGGGACCGAGTGTGAGACACAGGGACCGAGAGAGACACAGGGACCGAGAGAGCGACTCAGGGACCGAGTGAGATACACAGGGACCGAGAGAGACAGAGACCGAGTGAGACACAGGGACCCAGTGAGACACAGGGACCGAGTGAGAAACAGGGACCGAGAGAGACACAGGGACCGAGTGAGAGACGCAGGGACCGAGAAAGAAACACAGGGACCGAGAGAGAGACACAGGGACCGAGAGAGACACAGGGACATAGTGAGGGACACAGGGACCGAGAGAGACACAGGGACCGAGTGAGACACAGGGACCGATAGAGAGAGACCGGGACCGAGAGAGAGACAGGGACCGAGAGAGACACAGGGACCGAGAGAGACACAGGGACCGAGAGACAGACATGGACCGAGAGAGACACAGGGACCGAGAGGGACACAGGGACCGAGTGAGACAAAGGGACCGAGAGAGACACAGGGACCGAGAGAGACACAGGGACCGAGAGAGAGACTCAGGGGCCGAGTGAGAGACACAGGGACCGAGAGAGACAGAGACCGAGTGAGACACAGGGACCCAGTGAGACACAGGGATCGAGAAAGAGACACAGGGACCGAGAGAGAGACACAGGGACCGAGAGAGACACAGGGACCGAGAGAGAGACACAGGGACCGAGAGAGACACAGGGGCCGAGTGAGAGACACAGGGACCGAGAGAGACACAGGGACCAATAGAGAGAGACCGGGACCGAGAGAGACACAGGGACCGAGAGAGACACAGGGACCGAGAGAGAGACATGGACCGAGAGAGACGCAGGGACCGAGAGGGACACAGGGACCGAGTGAGACACAGGGACCGAGAGAGAGACAGGGACCGAGTGAGACACAGGGACCGAGAGAGTCACAGGGACCGAGAGAGACACAGGAACCGAGTGAGACACAGGGGGCGAGAGAGACACAGGGACCGAGAGAGACACAGGGACCGAGAGTGAGACACAGGGACCGAGAGAGACACAGGGACCGAGAGAGAGAAACAGGGACCGAGACTGAGACAGGGACCGAGAGAGACACAGGGACCGAGAGAGACACAGGGACCGAGAGAGAGACACAGGGACCGAGAGAGAGACACAGGGACCGAGAGAGACACAGGGGCTGAGTGAGACACAGGGACCGAGAGAGACACAGGGACCGAGAGAGACACAGGGACCGAGAGTGAGACACAGGGACCGAGAGAGACACAGGGACCGAGAGAGAGACACAGGGACCGAGAGAGCGACTCAGGGACCGAGTGAGAGACACAGGGACCGAGAGAGACAGAGACCGCTTGAGACACAGGGACCCAGTGAGACACAGGGACCGAGTGAGAAACAGGGACCGAGAGAGACACAGCGACCGAGTGAGAGACGCAGAGACCGAGAAAGAAACACAGGGACCGAGAGAGAGACACAGGGACCGAGAGAGACACAGGGACCTAGTGAGGGACACAGGGACCGAGAGAGACACAGGGACCGAGTGAGAGACACAGGGACCGAGAGAGACACAGGGACCGATAGAGAGAGACAGGGACCGAGAGAGAGACATGGACCGAGAGAGACACAGGGACCGAGAGGGACACAGGGACCGAGAGAGACACAGGGACCGAGTGAGACACAGGGACCGAGAGAGAGACACAGGGACCGAGAGAGAGACAGGGACCGAGAGAGACAAAGGGACCGAGAGAGACACAGGGACCGAGAGAGAGACATGGACCGAGAGAGACACAGGGACCGAGAGGGACACAGGGACCGAGTGAGACTCAGGGTCCGAGAGAGAGACAGGGACCGAGAGAGAGGCACAGGGACCGAGAGAGACACAGGGACCGAGAGAGAGACACAGGGACCGAGAGTGAGACAGGGACCGAGACTGAGACAGGGACCGAGAGAGACACAGGGACCGAGAGAGACACAGGGACCGAGAGAGAGACACAGGGACCGAGAGAGCGACACAGGGACCGAGAGAGACACAGGGACCGAGAGAGAGACACAGGGACCGAGAGAGAGACACAGGGACCGAAAGAGAGACACAGGGACCGAAAGAGAGACAGGGACCGAGTGAGACACAGGAACCGAGAGAGAGACACAGGGACCGAGAGAGAGACAGGGACCGAGTGAGACACAGGGACCATGTGAGAGACACAGGGACCGAGAGAGACATAGGGACCGAGAGAGAGACACAGGCACCGAGAGAGACACAGGGAGCGAGAGAGAGACGCAGGGACCGAGAGAGACGCAGGGACCAAGTGAGAGACACAGGGACCGAGAGAGAGACGCAGGGACCGAGTTAGACGCAGGGACCGAGTGAGACACAGGGACCATGTGAGAGACACAGGGACCGAGAGAGACACAGGGACCGAGTGAGAGGCACAGGGACCGAGAGAGAGACGCAGGGACCGAGAGAAACGCAGGGACCGAGGGAGACACAGGGACCGAGAGAGAGAGACACAGGGAACGAGAGAGACACAGGGACCGAGAGAGAGAGACAGGGACCGAGAGAGACGCAGGGACCGAGTGAGAGACACAGGGACCGAGTGAGACACAGGGACCGAGAGAGACAGTGACCGAGAGAGAGACACAGGGACCGAGAAAGACACAGGGACCGAGGGAGCGTCACAGGGACCGAGAGAGAGACACAGGGACCGAGAGAGAGACACAGGGACCGAGAGAGAGACAGGGACCGAGAGGGACACAGGGACCGAGAGAGTGACTCAGGGACCGAGACAGAGACAGGGACCGAGAGAGACACAGGGACCGAGAGAGACACTGGGACCGAGAGAGACACAGGGACCGAGAGTGAGACACAGGGACCGAGAGAGAGACAGAGACCGAGAGAGACACAGGGACTGAGAGAGACACAGGGACCGAGAGAGAGACACAGGGACCGAGAGAGAGACAGGGACCGAGTGAGACACAGGGACCGAGTGAGAGACACAGGGACCGAGTGAGAGACACAGGGACCGAGAGAGACACAGGGACCGAGAGAGAGACTCGGGTACCGAGTGAGAGACACAGGGACCGAGAGAGACACACGGACCGAGAGAGAGACACAGGGACCGAGAGTGACACATGGAGCGAGTGAGAGACAGGGACCGTGAGTGAGACACAGGGACCGAGAGTGAGACACAGGGACCGAGAGAGACACAGAGACCGAGAGAGAGACTGGGACCGAGAGAGAGACAGGGACCGAGCGAGACACAGGGACCGAGAGAGACACAGGGACTGAGAGAGAGACACAGGGACCGAGAGAGAGACACAGGGACCGAGAGAGACGCTGGGACTGAGAGAGAGACACAGGGACCGAGAGAGACACAGGGACCGAGAGAGACACAGGGACCGAGAGTGAGACACAGGGACCGAGAGAGACACAGGGACCGAGAGAGAGGCAGGGACCAAGAGTGAGACAGGGGCCGAGAGAGACACAGGGACCGAGAGTGAGACACAGGGACTGAGAGAGACAAAGGGACCGAGAGAGAGACTCAGGGACCGAGAGAGACACAGGGACCGAGAGAGACACAGGGACCGAGAGAGAGACACAGCGACCGAGAGAGACACAGGGAACGAGAGAGAGACTCAGGGACCTAGAGAGACACAGGGACCGCGTGAGACACAGGAACCGAGAGAGATACACAGCGACCGAGAGAGACACAGGGACCGAGAGAGACACAGGGACCGAGAGCGAGACTCAGGGACCGAGAGAGAGACAGAGACCGAGTGAGACACAGGGACCGAGTGAGAGACACAGGGACCGAGAGAGAGACAGGGACCAAGAGAGACAGAGGGACCCAGTGAGAGACAGGAACCGAGAGAGACACTGGGACCGAGTGAGAGACACAGGGACCGAGTGAGACACAGGGACCGAGTGAGACACAGGGACCGAGAGAGACACAGGGACCGAGTGAGACACAGGGACCGAGTGAGACACAGGGACCGAGAGAGAGACACAGGGACCGAGAGAGACACAGGGACCGAGTGAGAGACACAGGGACCGAGAGAGAGACACAGGGACCGAGTGAGAGACACGGGGACCGAGAGAGACACAGGGACCAAGAGAGAGACATGGACCGAGAGAGACACAGGGACCGAGAGAGACACAGGGACCGAGTGAGACACAGGGACCGAGTGAGACACAGGGACCGAGTGAGACACAGGGACCGAGAGAGACACAGGGACAGAGAGAGAGACAGGGACCGAGTTGGACACAGGGACCGAGTGAGACACAGGGACCGAGAGAGGGACACAGGGACCGAGAGAGAGACACAGGGACCGAGAGAGAGACACAGGGGCCGAGAGAGGGACACAGGGACCGAGAGAGAGACACAGGGACCGAGAGAGAGACACAGGGACCGAGAGAGACACAGGGACCGAGAGAGAGACACAGGGACCGAGAGAGACACAGGGACCGAGAGAGAGACACAGGGACCGAGTGAGAGACACGGGGACCGAGAGAGACACAGGGACCGAGAGAGAGACACGGGGACCGAGAGAGACACAGGGACCGAGAGAGACACAGGGACCGAGTGAGACACAGGGACCGAGAAGGAGACACAGGGACCGAGAGAGAGACACAGGGACCGAGAGAGACACAGGGACCTAGTGAGAGACACAGGGACCGAGAGAGACACAGGGACCGATAGAGAGATACAGGGACCGAGAGAGACACAGGGACCGAGAGAGACCCAGGGACCGAGAGAGAGACACAGGGACCGAGAGAGACACAGTGACCGAAAGAGACACAGGGACCGAGAGAGACACAGGGACCGAGAGAGAGACACAGGGATCGAGAGAGACACAGGGACCGATTGAGAGACAAGGACCGAGAGGGGCACAGGGACCGAGAAAGACACAAGGACCGAGGGAGAGACACTGGGACCGAGAGAGAGACACAGGGACCGAGAGATACAGGGACCGAGAGAGAGACAGTGTGCGAGAGATAGACAGAGACCGAGAGAGACATAGGGACCGAGAGAGAGACACAGGGACCGAGAGAGAGACACAGGGACCGAGAGAGACACAGGGACCGATGAGAAACAGGGATCGAGTGAGACACAGGGACCGAGAGAGAGACACAGGGACCGAGAGAGAGACACAGGGACCGAGAGAGAGACGCAGGGACCGAGAGAGACACAGGGACCGAGAGAGAGACACAGGGACCGAGAGAGACACAGGGACCGAGAGAGACACAGGGACCGAGAGAGTGACATGGACCGAGAGAGACACAGGGACCGAGAGAGAGACACAGGGACCGAGAGAGACACAGTGACCGAGAGAGACACAGGGACCGAGAGAGACACAGGGATCGAGAGAGAGACACAGGGACAAAGAGGGAGAAAGGGAACGAGAGAGAGACACAGGGACCGAGAGAGAGACACAGGGACCAAGTGAGACACAGGGACCGAGAGAAACAAAGAGACCGAGTGAGACACAGGGACCGAGAGAGACACAGGAACCGAGAGAGAGACACAGGGACCGAGAGAGACACAGGAACCGAGAGAGAGACACAGCGACCGAGAGAGACACAGGGACCGAGAGAGAGACACAGAGACCGAGAGAGACACATGGAGCGAGTGAGAGACAGGGACCGTGAGTGAGACACAGGGGCCGAGAGAGACACAGGGACCGAGAGTGAGACACAGGGACCGAGAGAGACCCAGGGACCGAGAGTGAGACACAGGGACCGAGAGAGACATAGAGACGGAGAGAGAGACACAGGGACCGAGAGTGAGACAGGGACCGAGAGAGACACAGGGACCGAGAGAGAGACACAGGGACCGATAGAGAGACACAGGGACCGAGAGAGACACAGGGACCAAGAGAGACACAGCGACCGAGTGGGACACAGGGACCGAGAGTGAGATACAGGGACCGAGAGAGACACAGGGACCGAGAGTGAGACACAGGGACCGAGAGAGACATAGAGACGGAGAGAGAGACACAGGGACCGAGAGTGAGACAGGGACCGAGAGAGACACAGGGACCGAGAGAGAGACACAGGGACCGATAGAGAGACACAGGGACCGAGAGAGACGCTGGGACTGAGAGAGAGACACAGGGACCGAGAGAGACACAAGGACCGAGAGAGACACAGGGACCGAGAGAGACACAGGGACCGAGAGTGAGACACAGGGACCGAGAGACAGACACAGGGACCGAGAGAGAGACAGGGACCGAGTGTGAGACAGGGACCGTGAGAGACACAGGGACCGAGAGAGACACAGGGACTGAGAGAGAGAGACACAGGGACCGAGAGAGAGACACAGGGACCGAGAGAGACGCTGGGACTGAGAGAGAGACACAGGGACCGAGAGAGACACAGGGACCGAGAGAGACACTGGGACCGAGAGTGAGACACAGGGACCGAGAGAGACACAGGGACCGAGAGAGAGGCAGGGACCAAGAGTGAGACAGGGGCCGAGAGAGACACAGGGAAGAAGAGAGAGACACAGGGACCGAGAGTGAGACACAGGGACCGAGAGAGACAAAGGGACCGAGAGAGAGACAGGGACCTAGAGAGACACAGGGACCGAGAGAGAGACACAGCGACCGAGAGAGACATAGGAACAGAGAGAGAGACACAGCGACCGAGAGAGACACAGGGAACGAGACAGAGACTCAGGGACCGAGAGAAACACAGGGACCGCGTGAGACACAGGAACCGAGAGAGAGACACAGCGACCGAGAGAGACACAGGGACCGAGAGAGACACAGGGACCGAGAGAGACACTGGGACCGAGAGAGACACAGGGACCGAGAGAGAGACTCAGGGACCGAGAGAGAGACAGAGACCGAGTGAGACACAGGGACCGAGTGAGAGACACAGGGACCGAGAGAGAGACAGGTACCGAGAGAGACAGAGGGACCCAGTGAGAGACAGGAACCGAGAGAGACACAGGGACCGAGTGAGAGACACAGGGACCGAGAGAGACACAGGGACCGAGTGAGACACAGGGACCGAGAGAGACACAGGGACCGAGTGAGACACAGGGACCGAGAGAGACACAGGGACCGAGAGAGAGACACAGGGACCGAGAGAGACACAGGGACCGAGAGAGAGACACAGGGACCGAGTGAGAGACAAGTGGACCGAGAGAGACACAGGGACCGAGAGAGAGACATGGACCGAGAGAGACACAGGGACCGAGAGAGACACAGGGACCGAGTGAGACACAGGGTCCGAGTGAGACACAGGGACCGATAGAGAGACACAGGGACCGAGAGAGAGACACAGGGACCGAGAGTGAGAGACACAGGGACCGAGAGAGACACAGGGACCGAGAGAGAGACATGGACCGAGAGAGACGCAGGGACCGAGAGAGACACAGGGACCGAGTGAGACACAGGGACCGAGAGAGGGACTGAGGGACCGAGTGAGAGACACAGGAACCGAGAGAGACAGAGACCGAGTGAGACACAGGGACCCAGTGAGACACAGGGACCGAGTGAGACACAGGGACCGAGAGAGACACAGGGACCGAGTGAGAGACGCAGGGACCGAGAAAGAGACACAGGAACCGAGAGAGAGACACAGGGACCGAGAGAGACACAGGGACCTAGTGAGAGACACAGGGACCGAGAGAGACACAGGGACCGAGTGAGAGACACAGGGACCGAGAGAGACACAGGGACCGATAGACAGAGACAGGGACCGAGAGAGAGACAGGGATCGAGAGAGACACAGGGACCGAGAGAGACACAGGGACCGAGAGAGAGACATGGACCGAGAGAGACACAGGGACCGAGAGGGACACAGGTTCCGAGTGAGACACAGGGACCGAGAGAGAGACAGGGACCGAGTGAGACACTGGGACCGAGAGACTCACAGGGACCGAGAGAGACACAGGGACCGAGTGAGACACAGGGACCGAGAGAGACACAGGGACCGAGAGAGACACAGGGACCGAGAGAGAGACACAGGGACCGAGAGAGACACAGGGACCGAGAGAGAGACACAGGGACCGAGTGAGAGACACGGGGACCGAGAGAGACACAGGGACCGAGAGAGAGACACGGGGACCGAGAGAGACACAGGGACCGAGAGAGACACAGGGACCGAGAAGGAGACACAGGGACCGAGAGAGAGACACTGGGACCGAGAGAGACACAGGGACCGAGAGAGACACAGGGACCGATAGAGAGATACAGGGACCGAGAGAGACACAGGGACCGAGAGAGACACAGGGACCGAGTGAGACACAGGGACCGAGAAGGAGACACAGGGACCGAGAGAGAGACACTGGGACCGAGAGAGACACAGGGACCGAGAGAGACACAGGGACCGATAGAGAGATACAGGGACCGAGAGAGACACAGTGACCGAAAGAGACACAGGGACCGAGAGAGACACAGGGACCGAGAGAGAGACACAGGGATCGAGAGAGACACAGGGACCGAGAGAGAGACACAGGGACCGATAGAGAGACACAGGGACCGAGAGAGACGCTGGGACTGAGAGAGAGACACAGGGACCGAGAGAGACACAAGGACCGAGAGAGACACAGGGACCGAGAGAGACACAGGGACCGAGAGTGAGACACAGGGACCGAGAGACAGACACAGGGACCGAGAGAGAGACAGGGACCGAGTGTGAGACAGGGACCGTGAGAGACACAGGGACCGAGAGAGACACAGGGACTGAGAGAGAGAGACACAGGGACCGAGAGAGAGACACAGGGACCGAGAGAGACGCTGGGACTGAGAGAGAGACACAGGGACCGAGAGAGACACAGGGACCGAGAGAGACACTGGGACCGAGAGTGAGACACAGGGACCGAGAGAGACACAGGGACCGAGAGAGAGGCAGGGACCAAGAGTGAGACAGGGGCCGAGAGAGACACAGGGACCGAGAGAGACACAGGGACCGAGAGTGAGACACAGGGACCGAGAGAGACAAAGGGACCGAGAGAGAGACACAGGGACCCAGAGAGACACAGGGACCTAGAGAGACACAGGGACCGAGAGAGAGACACAGCGACCGAGAGAGACATAGGAACAGAGAGAGAGACACAGCGACCGAGAGAGACACAGGGAATGAGACAGAGACTCAGGGACCGAGAGAAACACAGGGACCGCGTGAGACACAGGAACCGAGAGAGAGACACAGCGACCGAGAGAGACACAGGGACCGAGAGAGACACAGGGACCGAGAGAGACACTGGGACCGAGAGAGACACAGGGACCGAGAGAGAGACTCAGGGACCGAGAGAGAGACAGAGACCGAGTGAGACACAGGGACCGAGTGAGAGACACAGGGACCGAGAGAGAGACAGGTACCGAGAGAGACAGAGGGACCCAGTGAGAGACAGGAACCGAGAGAGACACAGGGACCGAGTGAGAGACACAGGGACCGAGAGAGACACAGGGACCGAGTGAGACACAGGGACCGAGAGAGACACAGGGACCGAGTGAGACACAGGGACCGAGAGAGACACAGGGACCGAGAGAGAGACACAGGGAACGAGAGAGACACAGGGACCGAGAGAGAGACACAGGGACCGAGTGAGAGACAAGTGGACCGAGAGAGACACAGGGACCGAGAGAGAGACATGGACCGAGAGAGACACAGGGACCGAGAGAGACACAGGGACCGAGTGAGACACAGGGTCCGAGTGAGACACAGGGACCGATAGAGAGACACAGGGACCGAGAGAGAGACACAGGGACCGAGAGTGAGAGACACAGGGACCGAGAGAGACACAGGGACCGAGAGAGAGACATGGACCGAGAGAGACGCAGGGACCGAGAGAGACACAGGGACCGAGTGAGACACAGGGCCCGAGTGAGACACAGGGACCGTGAGAGACAGGGACCGAGAGAGACTCACTGGGACCGAGAGAGACATAGGGACCGAGAGAGAGACACAGGGACCGAGTGAGACAGGGACCGAGAGAGACACAGGGACCGAGAGAGAGACAGGGACCGAGTGAGACACAGGGACCGAGTGAGACACAGGGAACGAGAGAGAGACAGGGACCGAGTTGGACACAGGGACCGAGTGAGACACAGGGACCGAGAGAGGGACACAGGGTCCGAGAGAGAGACACAGGGACCGAGAGAGAGACACAGGGGCCGAGAGAGGGACACAGTGACCGAGAGAGAGACACAGGGACCGAAAGAGAGACACAGGGACCGAGAGAGACACAGGGACCGAGAGAGAGACACAGGGACCGAGTGAGACACAGGGACCGAGAGAGACACAGGGACCGAGTGAGACACAGGGACCGAGTGAGAGGCACAGGGACCGAGAGAGACACAGGGACCGAGAGAGAGAGACTCAGGGACCGAGTGAGAGACACAGGGACCGAGAGAGACAGAGACCGAGGGAGACACAGGGACCCAGTGAGACACAGGGACCGAGTGAGACACAGGGACCGAGTGAGAGACGCAGGGACCGAGAAAGAGACACAGGGACCGAGGGAGAGACACAGGGACCGAGTGAGAGACGCAGGGACCGAGAAAGAGACACAGGGACCGAGGGAGAGACACAGGGACCGAGAGAGACACAGGGACCGAGTGAGAGACACAGGGACCGAGAGAGACACAGGGACCGATAGAGAGATACAGGGACCAAGAGAGAGACAGGGACCGAGAGAGACACAGGGACCGAGAGAGAGACATGGACCGAGAGAGACACAGGGACCGAGAGGGACACAGGGACCGAGAGAGACAGGGACCGAGTGAGACACAGGGACCGAGAGAGACACAGGGACCGAGAGTGACACAGGGACCGAGTGAGACACAGGGACAGAGAGAGACACAGGGACCGAGAGAGACACAGGGACCGAGAGTGAGACACAGGGACCGAGAGAGACACAGGGACCGAGAGAAAGACACAGGGACCGAGAGTGAGACAGGGACCGAGACTGAGACAGGGACCGAGAGAGACACAGGGACCGAGAGAGACACAGGGACCGAGAGAGAGACACAGGGACCGAGAGAGACACAGGGACCGAGTGAGACACAGGGACCGAGAGAGACACAGGGACCGAGAGAGACACAGGGACCGAGAGTGAGACACAGGGACCGAGAGAGACACAGGGACCGAGAGAGAGACACAGGGACCGAGAGAGAGACAGGGACCGAGGCTGAGACAGGGACCGAGAGAGACACAGGGACCGAGTGTGAGACACAGGGACCGAGAGAGACACAGGGACCGAGAGTGAGACACAGGGACCGAGAGAGACACAGGGACCGAGAGAGAGACACAGGGACCGAGAGAGAGACAGGGACCGAGGCTGAGACAGGGACCGAGAGAGACACAGGGACCGAGTGAGATACACAGGGACCGAGAGAGACAGAGACCGAGTGAGACACAGGGACCCAGTGAGACACAGGACCGAGTAAGAAACAGGGACCGAGAGAGACACAGGGACCGAGTGAGAGACGCAGGGACCGAGAGAGACACAGGGACATAGTGAGGGACACAGGGACCGAGAGAGACACAGGGACCGAGTGAGAGACACAGGGACCGAGAGAGACACAGGGACCGATAGAGAGAGACCGGGACCGAGAGAGAGACAGGGACCGAGAGAGACACAGGGACCGAGAGAGACACAGGGACCGAGAGACAGACATGGACCGAGAGAGACACAGGGACCGAGAGGGACACAGGGACCGAGTGAGACAAAGGGACCGAGAGAGACACAGGGACCGAGAGAGACACAGGGACCGAGAGAGAGACTCAGGGGCCGAGTGAGAGACACAGGGACCGAGAGAGACAGAGACCGAGTGAGACACAGGGACCCAGTGAGACACAGAGACCGAGTGAGACACAGGGACCAAGTGAGACACAGGGATCGAGAAAGAGACACAGGGACCGAGAGAGAGACACAGGGACCAAGAGAGACACAGGGACCGAGAGAGAGACACAGGGACCGAGAGAGACACAGGGACCGAGTGAGAGACACAGGGACCGAGAGAGACACAGGGACCAATAGAGAGAGACAGGGACCGAGAGAGACACAGGGACCGAGAGAGACATAGGGACCGAGAGAGAGACATGGACCGAGAGAGACGCAGGGACCGAGAGGGACACAGGGACCGAGTGAGACACAGGGACCGAGAGAGAGACAGGGACCGAGTGAGACACAGGGACCGAGAGAGACACAGGGACCGAGAGAGACACAGGGACCGAGTGAGACACAGGGGGCGAGAGAGACACAGGGACCGAGAGAGACACAGGGACCGAGAGTGAGACACAGGGACCGAGAGAGACACAGGGACCGAGAGAGAGAAACAGGGACCGAGAGTGAGACAGGGACCGAGACTGAGACAGGGACCGAGAGAGACACAGGGACCGAGAGAGACACAGGGACCGAGAGAGAGACACAGCGACCGAGAGAGACACAGGGACCGAGAGAGAGACACAGGGACCGAGTGAGACACAGGGACCGAGAGAGAGACACAGGGACCGAGAGAGAGACAGGGACCGAGTGAGAGACACAGGGACCGAGTGAGAGACACAGGGACCGAGTGAGAGACACAGGGACCGAGAGAGACACAGGGACCGAGAGAGAGACTCGGGTACCGAGTGAGAGACACAGGGACCGAGAGAGACACACGGACCGAGAGAGAGACACAGGGACCGAGAGAGACACATGGAGCGAGTGAGAGACAGGGACCGTGAGTGAGACACAGGGACCGAGAGTGAGACACAGGGACCGAGAGAGACACAGAGACCGAGAGAGAGACTGGGACCGAGAGAGAGACAGGGACCGAGCGAGACACAGGGACCGAGAGAGACAGAGGGACTGAGAGAGAGACACAGGGACCGAGAGAGAGACACAGGGACCGAGAGAGACGCTGGGACTGAGAGAGAGACACAGGGACCGAGAGAGACACAGGGACCGAGAGAGACACAGGGACCGAGAGTGAGACACAGGGAGCGAGAGAGACACAGGGACCGAGAGAGAGGCAGGGACCAAGAGTGAGACAGGGGCCGAGAGAGACACAGGGACCGAGATTGAGACACAGGGACTGAGAGAGACAAAGGGACCGAGAGAGAGACTCAGGGACCGAGAGAGACACAGGGACCGAGAGAGACACAGGGACCGAGAGAGAGACACAGCGACCGAGAGAGACACAGGGACCGCGTGAGACACAGGAACCGAGAGAGATACACAGCGACCGAGAGAGACACAGGGACCGAGAGAGACACAGGGACCGAGAGCGAGACTCAGGGACCGAGAGAGAGACACAGGGACCGAGAGAGACACAGGGACCGAGAGCGAGACTCAGGGACCGAGAGAGACACAGGGACCGAGAGAGACACAGGGAACGAGAGAGAGACTCAGGGACCGAGAGAGACACAGGGACTGCGTGAGACACAGGAACCGAGAGAGATACACAGCGACCGAGAGAGACACAGGGACCGAGAGAGACACAGGGACCGAGAGCGAGACTCAGGGACCGAGAGAGAGACAGAGACCGAGTGAGACACAGGGACCGAGTGAGAGACACAGGGACCGAGAGAGAGACAGGGACCAAGAGAGAGACACAGGGACCGAGTGAGACACAGGGACCGAGAGAGAGACACAGGGACCGAGAGAGACACAGGGACCGAGTGAGAGACATAGGGACCGAGTGAGACACAGGGACCGAGAGAGACACAGGGACCGAGTGAGACACAGGGACCGAGAGAGACACAGGGACCGAGAGAGAGACACAGGGACCGAGAGAGACACAGGGACCGAGAGAGAGACACAGGGACCGAGTGAGAGACACGGGGACCGAGAGAGACACAGGGACCGAGAGAGAGACATCGACCGAGAGAGACACAGGGACCGAGAGAGACACAGGGACCGAGTGAGACACAGGGACCGAGAAAGAGACACAGGGACCGAGAGAGAGTCACAGGGACCGAGAGAGACACAGGGACCTAGTGAGAGAAACAGGGACCGAGAGAGACACAGGGACCGAGTGAGAGACACAGGGACCGAGAGAGACACAGGGACCGATAGAGAGATACAGGGACCGAGAGTGAGACTGGGACCGAGAGAGACACAGGGACCGAGAGAGACACAGGGACCGAGAGAGAGACACCGGGACCGAGTGAGACACAGGGACCGAGTGAGACACAGGGACCGAGAGAGAGACAGGGACCGAGTGAGACACAGGGACCGAGAGGGACACAGGGACCGAGTGAGACACAGGGACCGAGAGAGAGACAGGGACCGAGTGAGACACAGGGACCGAGAGAGACACAGGGACCGAGAGAGACACAGGGACCGAGTGAGACACAGGGACCGAGAGAGACACAGGGACCGAGAGTGAGACACAGGGACCGAGAGAGAGACACAGGGACCGAGAGTGAGACAGGGACCGAGACTGAGACAGGGACCGAGAGAGACACAGGGACCGAGAGAGACACAGGGACCGAGAGAGAGACACAGGGACCGAGAGAGAGAAACAGGGACCGAGAGAGACACAGGGACCTAGTGAGACACAGGGACCGAGAGAGACACAGGGACCGAGAGAGACACAGGGACCGAGAGAGACACAGGGACCGAGAGAGAGACACAGGGACCGAGAGAGAGACAGGGACCGAGGCTGAGACAGGGACCGAGAGAGACACAGGGACCGAGTGACAGACACAGGGACCGAGAGAGACACAGGGACCAAGAGAGACAGAGACCGAGTGAGACACAGGGACCGAGAGATCGACTCAGGGACCGAGTGAGAGACACAGGGACCGAGAGAGACAGAGACCGAGTGAGACACAGGGACCCAGTGAGACACAGGGACCGAGTGAGAAACATGGACCGAGAGTGACACAGGGACCGAGTGAGAGACACAGGGACCGAGAGAGACACAGGGACCAAGAGAGACAGAGACCGAGTGAGACACAGGGACCGAGAGATCGACTCAGGGACCGAGTGAGAGACACAGGGACCGAGAGAGACAGAGAACGAGTGAGACACAGGGACCCAGTGAGACACAGGGACCGAGTGAGAAACATGGACCGAGAGTGACACAGGGACCGAGAGAGAGACACAGGGACCGAGAGAGACACAGGGACATAGTGAGGGACACAGGGACCGAGAGAGACACAGGGACCGAGTGAGAGACACAGGGACCGAGAGAGACACAGGGACCGAGAGAGAGAGACCGGGACCGAGAGAGACACAGGGACCGAGAGAGACACAGGGACCGAGAGACAGACATGGACCGAGAGAGACACAGGGACCGAGAGAGACACAGGGACCGATAGAGAGACACAGGGACCGAGAGAGACACAGGGACCGAGAGAGACACAGGGACCGAGAGACAGACATGGACCGAGAGAGAGACACAGGGACCGAGAGAGAGACACAGGGACAGAGAGAGAGACACAGGGACCGAGAGAGACACAGGGACCGAGAGAGACACAGGGACCGAGAGGGACAGAGGGACCGAGTGAGACACAGGGACCGAGAGAGACACAGGGACCGAGAGAGACACAGGGACCGAGTGAGACACAGGGACCGAGAGAGAGACACAGGGACCGAGAGAGAGACAGGGACCGAGAGAGACACAGGGACCGAGTGAGAGACGAAGGGACCGAGAAAGAGACACAGGAACCGAGAGAGAGACACAGGGACCGAGAGAGACACAGGGACCTAGTGAGAGACACAGGGACCGCGAGAGACACAGGGACCGAGTGAGAGACACAGGGACCGAGAAAGACACAGGGACCGATAGAGAGAGACAGGGACCGAGAGAGAGACAGGGATCGAGAGAGACACAGGGACCGAGAGAGACACAGGGACCGAGAGAGAGACATGGACCGAGAGAGACACAGGGACCGAGAGGGACACAGGGACCGAGTGAGACACAGGGACCGAGAGAGAGACAGGGACCGAGTGAGACACTGGGACCGAGAGAGTCACAGGGACGGAGAGAGACACAGGGACCGAGAGAGAGACACAGGGACCGAGAGAGAGAAACAGGGACCGAGAGAGACACAGGGACCTAGTGAGACACAGGGACCGAGAGAGACACAGGGACCGAGAGAGACACAGGGACCGAGGGAGACACAGGGACCGAGAGAGAGACACAGGGACCGAGAGAGAGACAGGGACCGAGGCTGAGACAGGGACCGAGAGAGACACAGGGACCTAGTGAGACACAGGGACCGAGAGAGACACAGGGACCGAGAGAGACACAGGGACCGAGAGAGACACAGGGCCCGAGAGAGACACAGGGACCGAGAGATCGACTCAGGGACCGAGTGAGAGACACAGGGACCGAGAGAGACAGAGACCGAGTGAGACACAGTGACCCAGTGAGACACAGGGACCGAGTGAGAGACACAGGGACCGAGAGAGACACAGGGACCTAGTGAGGGACACAGGGACCGAGAGAGACACAGGGACCGATAGAGAGAGACAGGGACCGAGAGAGAGACAGGGACCGAGAGTGACCCAGGGACCGAGAGAGACACAGGGACCGAGAGACAGACATGGACCGAGAGAGACACAGGGACCGAGAGGGACAGAGGGACCGAGTGAGACACAGGGACCGAGAGAGACACAGGGACCGAGTGAGACACAGGGACCGAGAGAGAGACACAGGGACCGAGAGAGAGACAGGGACCGAGAGAGACACAGGGACCGAGAGAGACACAGGGACCGAGAGAGAGACACAGGGACCGAGAGAGACACAGGGACCGAGTGAGACACAGGGACCGAGAGAGAGACACAGGGACCGAGAGAGAGACACAGGGACCGAGAGAGAGACACAGGGACCGAGAGAGAGACAGGGACCGAGAGAGACACAGGGACCGAGAGAGACACAGGGACCGAGAGAGACACAGGGACCGAGAGAGAGACACAGGGACCGAGAGAGACACAGGGACCGAGAGAGACACAGGGACCGAGTGAGACACAGGGACCGAGTGAGACACAGTGACAGAGAGAGACACAGGGACTGAGAGAGACACAGGGACCGAGAGTGAGACACAGGGACCGAGAGAGACACAGGGACCGAGAGAGAGACACAGGGACCGAGAGTGAGACAGGGACCGAGAGAGACACAGGGACCGAGAGAGACACAGGGACTGAGAGAGAGACACAGGGACCGAGAGAGAGACACAGGGACCGAGAGAGAGACAGGGACCGACTAAGATACAGGGACCGAGTGAGACAAAGGGACTGAGAGAGAGACACAGGGACCGAGAGAGAGACACAGGGACGGAGAGAGACACAGGGACCGAGAGAGAGATACAGGGGCCGAGAGAGGGACACAGGGACCGAGAGAGAGACACAGGGACCGAGAGAGAGACACAGGGACCGAGAGAGAGAAACAGGAATGAGAGAGAGACACAGGGACCGAGAGAGACACAGGGACCGAGAGAGAGAAACAGGGACCGAGAGAGAGACAGGGACTGAGTGAGACACAGGGACCATGTGAGAGACACAGGGACCGAGAGAGACACAGGGAACGTGAGAGAGACACAGGGACCGAGAGAGAGACACAGGGACCGAGTGAGACACAGGGACCGAGAGAGACACAGGGAATGAGTGAGAGACACAGGGACCGAGATGGAGACACAGGGACCGAGAGAGACACAGGGACCGAGAGAGGGACTCAGGGACCGAGTGAGAGACACAGGAACCGAGAGAGACAGACACTGAGTGAGACACAGGGACCCAGTGAGACACAGGGACCGAGTGAGACACAGGGACCGAGAGAGACACAGGGACCGAGTGAGAGACGAAGGGACCGAGAAAGAGACACAGGAACCGAGAGAGAGACACAGGGACCGAGAGAGACACAGGGACCTAGTGAGAGACACAGGGACCGCGAGAGACACAGGGACCGAGTGAGAGACACAGGGACCGAGAAAGACACAGGGACCGATAGAGAGAGTCAGGGACCGAGAGAGAGACAGGGATCGAGAGAGACACAGGGACCGAGAGAGACACAGGGACCGAGAGAGAGACATGGACCGAGAGAGACACAGGGACCGAGAGGGACACAGGGACCGAGTGAGACACAGGGACCGAGAGAGAGACAGGGACTGAGTGAGACACTGGGACCGAGAGAGTCACAGGGACCGAGAGAGACACAGGGACCGAGTGAGACACAGGGACCGAGAGAGACACAGGGACCGAGAGAGACACAGGGACCGAGAGAGAGACTCAGGGACCGAGAGAGACACAGGGACCGAGAGAGAGACACAGGGACCGAGTGAGAGACACGGGGACCGAGAGAGACACAGGGACCGAGAGAGAGACATGGACCGAGAGAGACACAGGGACCGAGAGAGACACAGGGACCGAGTGAGACACAGGGACTGAGTGAGACACAGGGACCGAGAAATAGACACAGGGACCGAGAGAGAGACACAGGGACCGAGAGAGACACTGGGACCTAGTGAGAGACACAGGGACCGAGAGAGACACAGGGACCGATAGAGAGATACAGGGACCGAGAGAGAGACATGGACCGAGAGAGAGACATGGACCGAGAGAGACACAGGGACCGAGAGGGACACAGGGACCGAGTGAGACACAGGGACCGAGAGAGACACAGGAACTGAGAGAGACACAGGGGCCGAGTGAGACACAGGGACCGAGAGAGACACAGGGACCGAGAGAGACACAGGGACCGAGAGTGAGACACAGGGACCGAGAGAGAGACACAGGGACCGAGACTGAGACAGGGACCGAGACTGAGACAGGGACCGAGAGAGACACAGGGACCGAGAGAGACACAGGGACCGAGAGAGAGACACAGGGACCGAGAGAGAGACACAGTGACCGAGAGAGACACAGGGACCGAGTGAGACACAGGGACCGAGAGAGACACAGGGACCGAGAGAGACACAGGGACCGAGAGTGAGACACAGGGACCGAGAGAGACACAGGGACCGAGAGAGAGACACAGGGACCGAGAGAGAGACAGGGACCGAGGCTGAGACAGGGACCGAGAGAGACACAGGGACCGAGTGATAGACACAGGGACCGAGAGAGACACAGGGACCGAGAGAGCGACTCAGGGACCGAGTGAGAGACACAGGGACCGAGAGAGACAGAGACCGAGTGAGACACAGGGACCCAGTGAGACACAGGGACCGAGTGAGAAACAGGGCCCGAGAGTGACACAGGGACCGAGTGAGAGACGCAGGGACCGAGAAAGAAACACAGGGACCGAGAGAGAGACACAGGGACCGAGAGAGACACAGGGACCTAGTGAGGGACACAGGGACCGAGAGAGACACAGGGACCGAGTGAGAGACACAGGGACCGAGAGAGACACAGGGACCGATAGAGAGAGACAGGGACCGAGAGAGAGACAGGGACCGAGAGAGACACAGGGACCGAGTGAGAGACAGAGGGACCGAGAGAGAGACAGGGACCAAGAGAGACAGAGGGACCCAGTGAGAGACAGGAACCGAGAGAGACACTGGGACCGAGTGAGAGACACAGGGACCGAGTGAGACACAGGGACCGAGTGAGACACAGGGACCGAGAGAGACACAGGGACCGAGTGAGACACAGGGACCGAGTGAGACACAGGGACCGAGAGAGAGACACAGGGACCGAGAGAGACACAGGGACCGAGAGAGAGACACAGGGACCGAGAGAGAGACACAGGGACCGAGTGAGAGACACGGGGACCGAGAGAGACACAGGGACCAAGAGAGAGACATGGACCGAGAGAGACACAGGGACCGAGAGAGACACAGGGACCGAGTGAGACACAGGGACCGAGTGAGACACAGGCACCGAGAGAGAGACACAGGGACCGAGAGAGAAAAACAGGGACCGAGAGTGAGAGACACAGGGACCGAGAGAGACACAGGGACCGAGTGAGACACAGGGACCGTGAGAGACAGGGACCGAGTGAGACACAGGGACAGAGAGAGAGACAGGGACCGAGAGAGACACAGGGACCGAGAGAGAGACACAGGGACCGAGAGAGAGACACAGGGACCGAGAGAGAGACAGGGACCGAGAGAGACAGAGGGACCGAGAGAGACACAGGGACCGAGTGAGAGACACAGGGACCGAGAGAGACACAGGGACCGAGAGATCGACTCAGGGACCGAGTGAGAGACACAGGGACCGAGAGAGACAGAGACCGAGTGAGACACAGGGACCCAGTGAGACACAGGGACCGAGTGAGAAACAGGGACCGAGAGAGACACAGGGACCGAGAGACAGACATGGACCGAGAGAGACACAGGGACCGAGAGAGACACAGGGACCGAGAGAGACACAGGGACCGAGAGACAGACATGGACCGAGAGAGACACAGGGACCGAGAGGGACAGAGGGACCGAGTGAGACACAGGGACCGAGAGAGACACAGGGACCGAGAGAGACACAGGGACCGAGTGAGACACAGGGACCGAGAGAGAGACACAGGGACCGAGAGAGAGACAGGGACCGAGAGAGACACAGGGACCGAGAGAGACACAGGGACCGAGAGAGAGACACAGGGACCGAGAGAGAGACACAGGGACCGAGAGAGACACAGGGACCGAGAGAGAGACGCAGGGACCGAGTGAGACAGGGACCGAGAGAGACACAGGGACCAAGAGAGAGACAGGGGCCGAGTGAGACACAGGGACCGAGTGAGACACAGGGACCGAGTGAGACACAGGGACCGAGAGAGACACAGGGACCGAGAGAGAGACACAGGGACCGAGAGAGACACAGGGACCGAGAGAGAGACACAGGGACCGAGAGAGAGACACAGGGACCGAGAGAGACACAGGGACCGAGTGAGACACAGGGACCGAGTGAGACACAGTGACAGAGAGAGACACAGGGACCGAGAGCGACACAGGGACCGAGAGTGAGACACAGGGACCGAGAGAGACACAGGGACCGAGAGAGAGACACAGGGACCGAGTGAGAGACACAGGGACCGAGAGAGACACAGGGACCGAGAGAGACACAGGGACCGAGAGAGAGACACAGGGACCGAGAGAGAGACACAGGGACCGAGAGAGAGACAGGGACCGACTAAGATACAGGGACCGAGTGAGACACAGGGACCGAGAGAGAGACAGGGACCAAGTTGGACACAGGTACCGAGAGAGACACAGGGACCGAGAGAGACACAGGGACCGAGAGAGAGACACAGGGACCGAGAGAGAGACACAGGGACCGAGAGAGAGAAACAGGAATGAGAGAGAGACACAGGGACCGAGAGAGACACAGGGACCGAGAGAGACACAGGGACCTAGTGAGAGACACAGGGACCGAGAGAGACACAGGGAACGTGAGAGAGACACAGGGACCGAGAGAGAGACACAGGGACCGAGAGTGACACAGGGACCGAGTGAGAGACACAGGGACCGACTGAGAGACACAGGGACCGAGAGAGACACAGGGACCGAGAGAGGGACTCAGGGACCGACTGAGAGACACAGGGACCGAGAGAGACACAGGGACCGAGAGAGGGACTCAGGGACCGAGTGAGAGACACAGGAACCGAGAGAGACAGACACCGAGTGAGACACAGGGACCCAGTGAGACACAGGGACCGAGTGAGACACAGGGACCGAGTGAGAGACGAAGGGACCGAGAAAGAGACACAGGAACCGAGAGAGAGACACAGGGACCGAGAGAGACACAGGGACCTAGTGAGAGACACAGGGACCGCGAGAGACACAGGGACCGAGTGAGAGACACAGGGACCGAGAAAGACACAGGGACCGATAGAGAGAGACAGGGACCGAGAGAGAGACAGGGATCGAGAGAGACACAGGGACCGAGAGAGACACAGGGACCGAGAGAGACACAGGGACCGAGAGAGAGACATGGACCGAGAGAGACACAGGGACCGAGAGGGACACAGGGACCGAATGAAACACAGGGACCGAGAGAGAGACAGGGACCGAGTGAGACACTGGGACCGAGAGAGTCACAGGGACCGAGAGAGACACAGGGACCGAGTGAGACACAGGGACCGAGAGAGACACAGGGACCGAGAGAGACACAGGGACCGAGAGAGAGACTCAGGGACCGAGAGAGACACAGGGACCGAGAGAGAGACACAGGGACCGAGTGAGAGACACGGGGACCGAGAGAGACACAGGGACCGAGAGAGAGACATGGACCGAGAGAGACACAGGGACCGAGAGAGACACAGGGACCGAGTGAGACACAGGGACCGAGTGAGACACAGGGACCGAGAAATAGACACAGGGACCGAGAGAGAGACACAGGGACCGAGAGAGACACTGGGACCTAGTGAGAGACACAGGGACCGAGAGAGACACAGGGACCGATAGAGAGATACAGGGACCGAGAGAGAGACATGGACCGAGAGAGAGACATCTACCGAGAGAGACACAGGGACCGAGAGGGACACAGGGACCGAGTGAGACACAGGGACCGAGAGAGAGACAGGGACCGAGTGAGACACAGGGACCGAGAGAGACACAGGGACTGAGAGAGACACAGGGACCGAGTGAGACACAGGGACCGAGAGAGACACAGGGACCGAGAGAGACACAGGGACCGAGAGAGAGACACAGGGACCGAGAGAGAGACACAGGGACCGAGAGAGAGACAGGGACCGAGGCTGAGACAGGGACCGAGAGAGACACAGGGACCTAGTGAGACACAGGGACCGAGAGAGACACAGGGACCGAGAGAGACACAGGGACCGAGAGAGACACAGGGCCCGAGAGAGACACAGGGACCGAGAGATCGACTCAGGGACCGAGTGAGAGACACAGGGACCGAGAGAGACAGAGACCGAGTGAGACACAGTGACCCAGTGAGACACAGGGACCGAGTGAGAGACACAGGGACCGAGAGAGACACAGGGACCTAGTGAGGGACACAGGGACCGAGAGAGACACAGGGACCGATAGAGAGAGACAGGGACCGAGAGAGAGACAGGGACCGAGAGTGACCCAGGGACCGAGAGAGACACAGGGACCGAGAGACAGACATGGACCGAGAGAGACACAGGGACCGAGAGGGACAGAGGGACCGAGTGAGACACAGGGACCGAGAGAGACACAGGGACCGAGTGAGACACAGGGACCGAGTGAGAGACACAGGGACCGAGAGAGACACAGGGACCTAGTGAGGGACACAGGGACCGAGAGAGACACAGGGACCGATAGAGAGAGACAGGGACCGAGAGAGAGACAGGGACCGAGAGTGACCCAGGGACCGAGAGAGACACAGGGACCGAGAGACAGACATGGACCGAGAGAGACACAGGGACCGAGAGGGACAGAGGGACCGAGTGAGACACAGGGACCGAGAGAGACACAGGGACCGAGTGAGACACAGGGACCGAGAGAGAGACACAGGGACCGAGAGAGAGACAGGGACCGAGAGAGACACAGGGACCGAGAGAGACACAGGGACCGAGAGAGAGACACAGGGACCGAGAGAGAGACACAGGGACCGAGAGAGAGACAGGGACCGAGAGAGACACAGGGACCGAGAGAGACACAGGGACCGAGAGAGAGACACAGGGACCGAGAGAGAGACACAGGGACCGAGAGAGAGACAGGGACCGAGAGAGACACAGGGACCGAGAGAGAGACAGGGACCGAGAGAGACACAGGGACCGAGAGAGACACAGGGACCGAGAGAGAGACACAGGGACCGAGAGAGACACAGGGACCGAGTGAGACACAGTGACAGAGAGAGACACAGGGACCGAGAGAGAGACACAGGGACCGAGAGTGAGACAGGGACCGAGAGAGAGACACAGGGACCGAGAGTGAGACAGGGACCGAGAGAGAGACACAGGGACCGAGTGAGAGACACAGGGACCGAGAGAGACACAGGGACCGAGAGAGAGACACAGGGACCGAGAGAGAGACACAGGGACCGAGAGTGAGACAGGGACCGAGAGAGAGACACAGGGACCGAGTGAGAGACACAGGGACCGAGAGAGACACAGGGACCGAGAGTGAGACACAGGGACCGAGAGAGACACAGGGACCGAGAGAGAGACACAGGGACCGAGAGTGAGACAGGGACCGAGAGAGAGACAGGGACCGAGTGAGAGACACAGGGACCGAGAGAGACACAGGGACCGAGAGAGAGACACAGGGACCGAGAGAGAGACACAGGGACCGAGAGAGAGACACAGGGGCCGAGAGAGGGACACAGGGACCGAGAGAGAAACACAGGGACCGAGAGAGAGACACAGGGACCGAGAGAGAGACACAGGGGCCGAGAGAGAAACACAGGGACCGAGAGAGAGACACAGGGACCGAGAGAGAGACACAGGGACCGAGAGAGAGAAACAGGAATGAGAGAGAGACACAGGGACCGAGAGAGAGACACAGGGACCGAGAGAGACACAGGGACCGAGAGAGACACAGGGACCGAGAGAGACACAGGGACCGAGAGCGAGACACAGGGACCGAGAGAGAGAAACAGGAATGAGAGAGAGACACAGGGACCGAGAGAGACACAGGGACCGAGAGAGAGACACAGGGACCGAGTGAGACACAGGGACCGAGAGAGACACAGGGACCGAGTGAGAGACACAGGGACCGAGTGAGAGACACAGGGACCGAGAGAGACACAGGGACAGAGAGAAGTACTCAGGGACCGAGTGAGAGACACAGGAACCGAGAGAGACAGACACTGAGTGAGACACAGGGACCCAGTGAGACACAGGGACCGAGTGAGACACAGGGACCGAGAGAGACACAGGGACCGAGTGAGAGACGAAGGGACCGAGAAAGAGACACAGGAACCGAGAGAGAGACACAGGGACCGAGAGAGACACAGGGACCTAGTGAGAGACACAGGGACCGCGAGAGACACAGGGACCGAGTGAGAGACACAGGGACCGAGAAAGACACAGGGACCGATAGAGAGAGACAGGGACCGAGAGAGAGACAGGGATCGAGAGAGACACAGGGACCGAGAGAGACACAGGGACCGAGAGAGAGACATGGACCGAGAGAGACACAGGGACCGAGAGGGACACAGGGACCGAGTGAGACACAGGGACCGAGAGAGAGACAGGGACCGAGTGAGACACTGGGACCGAGAGAGTCACAGGGACCGAGAGAGACACAGGGACCGAGTGAGACACAGGGACCGAGAGAGACACAGGGACCGAGAGAGACACAGGGACCGAGAGAGAGACTCAGGGACCGAGAGAGACACAGGGACCGAGAGAGAGACACAGGGACCGAGTGAGAGACACGGGGACCGAGAGAGACACAGGGACCGAGAGAGAGACATGGACCGAGAGAGACACAGGGACCGAGAGAGACACAGGGACCGAGTGAGACACAGGGACCAAGAGAGAGACAGGGACCGAGTGAGACACAGGGACCGAGAGAGACACAGGGACTGAGAGAGACACAGGGACCGAGTGAGACACAGGGACCGAGAGAGACACAGGGACCGAGAGGGACACAGGGACCGAGAGTGAGACACAGGGACCGAGAGAGAGACACAGGGACCGAGAGTGAGACAGGGACCGAGACTGAGACAGGGACCGAGAGAGACACAGGGACCGAGAGAGACACAGGGACCGAGAGAGAGACACAGTGACCGAGAGAGACACAGGGACCGAGTGAGACACAGGGACCGAGAGAGACACAGGGACCGAGAGAGACACAGGGACCGAGAGTGAGACACAGGGACCGAGAGAGACACAGGGACCGAGAGAGAGACACAGGGACCGAGAGAGAGACAGGGACCGAGGCTGAGACAGGGACCGAGAGAGACACAGGGACCGAGTGATAGACACAGGGACCGAGAGAGACACAGGGACCGAGAGAGCGACTCAGGGACCGAGTGAGAGACACAGGGACCGAGAGAGACAGAGACCGAGTGAGACACAGGGACCCAGTGAGACACAGGGACCGAGTGAGAAACAGGGCCCGAGAGTGACACAGGGACCGAGTGAGAGACGCAGGGACCGAGAAAGAAACACAGGGACCGAGAGAGAGACACAGGGACCGAGAGAGACACAGGGACCTAGTGAGGGACACAGGGACCGAGAGAGACACAGGGACCGAGTGAGAGACACAGGGACCGAGAGAGACACAGGGACCGATAGAGAGAGACAGGGACCGAGAGAGAGACAGGGACCGAGAGAGACACAGGGACCGAGTGAGAGACACAGGGACCGAGAGAGAGACAGGGACCAAGAGAGACAGAGGGACCCAGTGAGAGACAGGAACCGAGAGAGACACTGGGACCGAGTGAGAGACACAGGGACCGAGTGAGACACAGGGACCGAGTGAGACACAGGGACCGAGAGAGACACAGGGACCGAGTGAGACACAGGGACCGAGTGAGACACAGGGACCGAGAGAGACACAGGGACCGAGTGAGACACAGGGACCGAGTGAGACACAGGG
This sequence comes from Carcharhinus amblyrhynchos, assembly GCF_965287045.1. Lineage (NCBI taxonomy): Eukaryota > Metazoa > Chordata > Chondrichthyes > Carcharhiniformes > Carcharhinidae > Carcharhinus > Carcharhinus amblyrhynchos. The sequence continues at coordinate 29,682 of NW_027650487.1, read as the reverse complement.
ACCGAGAGAGACACAGGGACCGAGAGAGAGACACAGGGACCGAGAGAGAGACACAGGGACCGAGTGAGAGACACGGGGACCGAGAGAGACACAGGGACCAAGAGAGAGACATGGACCGAGAGAGACACAGGGACCGAGAGAGACACAGGGACCGAGTGAGACACAGGGACCGAGTGAGACACAGGGACCGAGAGAGAGACACAGGGACCGAGAGAGAAAAACAGGGACCGAGAGTGAGAGACACAGGGACCGAGAGAGACACAGGGACCGAGAGAGAGACATGGACCGAGAGAGACACAGGGACCGAGTGAGACACAGGGACCGTGAGAGACAGGGACCGAGTGAGACACAGGGACAGAGAGAGAGACAGGGACCGAGAGAGACACAGGGACCGAGAGAGAGACACAGGGACCGAGAGAGAGACACAGGGACCGAGAGAGAGAGAGGGACCGAGAGAGACACAGGGACCGAGAGAGACACAGGGACCGAGTGAGATACACAGGGACCGAGAGAGACACAGGGACCGAGAGAGACAGAGACCGAGTGAGACACAGGGACCCAGTGAGACACAGGGACCGAGTGAGAAACAGGGACCGAGAGAGACACAGGGACCGAGAGACAGACATGGACCGAGAGAGACACAGGGACCGAGAGAGACACAGGGACCGAGAGAGACACAGGGACCGAGAGACAGACATGGACCGAGAGAGACACAGGGACCGAGAGGGACAGAGGGACCGAGTGAGACACAGGGACCGAGAGAGACACAGGGACCGAGAGAGACACAGGGACCGAGTGAGACACAGGGACCGAGAGAGAGACATAGGGACCGAGAGAGAGACAGGGACCGAGAGAGACACAGGGACCGAGAGAGACACAGGGACCGAGAGAGAGACACAGGGACCGAGAGAGAGACACAGGGACCGAGAGAGACACAGGGACCGAGAGAGAGACGCAGGGACCGAGTGAGACAGGGACCGAGAGAGACACAGGGACCAAGAGAGAGACAGGGGCCGAGTGAGACACAGGGACCGAGTGAGACACAGGGACCGAGAGAGACACAGGGACCGAGAGAGAGACACAGGGACCGAGAGAGACACAGGGACCGAGAGAGAGACACAGGGACCGAGAGAGAGACACAGGGACCGAGAGAGACACAGGGACCGAGTGAGACACAGGGACCGAGTGAGACACAGTGACAGAGAGAGACACAGGGACCGAGAGAGACACAGGGACCGAGAGTGAGACACAGGGACCGAGAGAGACACAGGGACCGAGAGAGAGACACAGGGACCGAGTGAGAGACACAGGGACCGAGAGAGACACAGGGACCGAGAGAGACACAGGGACCGAGAGAGAGACACAGGGACCGAGAGAGAGACACAGGGGCCGAGAGAGAGACACAGGGACCGAGAGAGAGAAACAGGAATGAGAGAGAGACACAGGGACCGAGAGAGACACAGGGACCGAGAGAGACACAGGGACCTAGTGAGAGACACAGGGACCGAGAGAGACACAGGGAACGTGAGAGAGACACAGGGACCGAGAGAGAGACACAGGGACCGAGTGAGACACTGGGACCGAGAGAGACACAGGGACCGAGTGAGAGACACAGGGACCGACTGAGAGACACAGGGACCGAGAGAGACACAGGGACCGAGAGAGGGACTCAGGGACCGAGTGAGAGACACAGGAACCGAGAGAGACAGACACCGAGTGAGACACAGGGACCCAGAGAGACACAGGGACCGAGTGAGACACAGGGACCGAGAGAGACACAGGGACCGAGTGAGAGACGAAGGGACCGAGAAAGAGACACAGGAACCGAGAGAGAGACACAGGGACCGAGAGAGACACAGGGACCTAGTGAGAGACACAGGGACCGCGAGAGACACAGGGACCGAGTGAGAGACCCAGGGACCGAGAAAGACACAGGGACCGATAGAGAGAGACAGGGACCGAGAGAGAGACAGGGATCGAGAGAGACACAGGGACCGAGAGAGACACAGGGACCGAGAGAGACACAGGGACCGAGAGAGAGACATGGACCGAGAGAGACACAGGGACCGAGAGGGACACAGGGACCGAGTGAAACACAGGGACCGAGAGAGAGACAGGGACCGAGTGAGACACTGGGACCGAGAGAGTCACAGGGACCGAGAGAGACACAGGGACCGAGTGAGACACAGGGACCGAGAGAGACACAGGGACCGAGAGAGACACAGGGACCGAGAGAGAGACTCAGGGACCGAGAGAGACACAGGGACCGAGAGAGAGACACAGGGACCGAGTGAGAGACACGGGGACCGAGAGAGACACAGGGACCGAGAGGGAGACATGGACCGAGAGAGACACAGGGACCGAGAGAGACACAGGGACCGAGTGAGACACAGGGACCGAGTGAGACACAGGGACCGAGAAATAGACACAGGGACCGAGAGAGAGACACAGGGACCGAGAGAGACACTGGGACCTAGTGAGAGACACAGGGACCGAGAGAGACACAGGGACCGATAGAGAGATACAGGGACCGAGAGAGAGACATGGACCGAGAGAGAGACATCTACCGAGAGAGACACAGGGACCGAGAGGGACACAGGGACCGAGTGAGACACAGGGACCGAGAGAGAGACAGGGACCGAGTGAGACACAGGGACCGAGAGAGACACAGGGACTGAGAGAGACACAGGGACCGAGTGAGACACAGGGACCGAGAGAGACACAGGGACCGAGAGAGAGACACAGGGACCGAGAGAGAGACAGGGACCGAGAGTGAGACACAGGGACCGAGAGAGACACAGGGACCGAGAGAGAGACACAGGGACCGAGAGAGAGACACAGTGACCGAGAGAGACACAGGGACCGAGTGAGACACAGGGACCGAGAGAGACACAGGGACCGAGAGAGACACAGGGACCGAGAGTGAGACACAGGGACCGAGAGAGACACAGGGACCGAGAGAGAGACACAGGGACCGAGAGAGAGACAGGGACCGAGAGTGAGACACAGGGACCGAGAGAGACACAGAGACCGAGAGAGAGACACAGGGACCGAGAGAGAGACAGGGACCGAGGCTGAGACAGGGACCGAGAGAGACACAGGGACCGAGTGATAGACACAGGGACCGAGAGAGACACAGGGACCGAGAGAGAGACACAGGGGCCGAGAGAGGGACACAGGGACCGAGTGAGAGACACAGGAACCGAGAGAGACAGACACCGAGTGAGACACAGGGACCCAGTGAGACACAGGGACCGAGTGAGACACAGGGACCGAGAGAGACACAGGGACCGAGTGAGAGACGAAGGGACCGAGAAAGAGACACAGGAACCGAGAGAGAGACACAGGGACCCAGTGAGACACAGGGACCTAGTGAGAGACACAGGGACCGCGAGAGACACAGGGACCGAGTGAGAGACACAGGGACCGAGAAAGACACAGGGACCGATAGAGAGAGACAGGGACCGAGAGAGAGACAGGGATCGAGAGAGACACAGGGACCGAGAGAGACACAGGGACCGAGAGAGAGACATGGACCGAGAGAGACACAGGGACCGAGAGGGACACAGGGACCGAGTGAAACACAGGGACCGAGAGAGAGACAGGGACCGAGAGAGGGACTCAGGGACCGAGTGAGAGACACAGGAACCGAGAGAGACAGACACCGAGTGAGACACAGGGACCCAGTGAGACACAGGGACCGAGTGAGACACAGGGACCGAGAGAGACACAGGGACCGAGTGAGAGACGAAGGGACCGAGAAAGAGACACAGGAACCGAGAGAGAGACACAGGGACCGAGAGAGACACAGGGACCTAGTGAGAGACACAGGGACCGCGAGAGACACAGGGACCGAGTGAGAGACACTGGGACCGAGAAAGACACAGGGACCGATAGAGAGAGACAGGGACCGAGAGAGAGACAGGGATCGAGAGAGACACAGGGACCGAGAGAGACACAGGGACCGAGAGAGAGACATGGACCGAGAGAGACACAGGGACCGAGAGGGACACAGGGACCGAGTGAAACACAGGGACCGAGAGAGAGACAGGGACCGAGTGAGACACTGGGACCGAGAGAGTCACAGGGACCGAGAGAGACACAGGGACCGAGTGAGACACAGGGACCGAGAGAGACACAGGGACCGAGAGAGACACAGGGACCGAGAGAGAGACTCAGGGACCGAGAGAGACACAGGGACCGAGAGAGAGACACAGGCACCGAGTGAGAGACACGGGGACCGAGAGAGACACAGGGACCGAGAGAGAGACATGGACCGAGAGAGACACAGGGACCGAGAGAGACACAGGGACCGAGTGAGACACAGGGACCGAGTGAGACACAGGGACCGAGAAATAGACACAGGGACCGAGAGAGAGACACAGGGACCGAGAGAGACACTGGGACCTAGTGAGAGACACAGGGACCGAGAGAGACACAGGGACCGATAGAGAGATACAGGGACCGAGAGAGAGACATGGACCGAGAGAGAGACATCTACCGAGAGAGACACAGGGACCGAGAGGGACACAGGGACCGAGTGAGACACAGGGACCGAGAGAGAGACAGGGACCGAGTGAGACACAGGGACCGAGAGAGACACAGGGACTGAGAGAGACACAGGGACCGAGTGAGACACAGGGACCGAGAGAGACACAGGGACCGAGAGAGACACAGGGACCGAGAGTGAGACACAGGGACCGAGAGAGAGACACAGGGACCGAGAGTGAGACAGGGACCGAGACTGAGACAGGGACCGAGAGAGACACAGGGACCGAGAGAGACACAGGGACCGAGAGAGAGACACAGGGACCGAGAGAGAGACACAGTGACCGAGAGAGACACAGGGACCGAGTGAGACAAAGGGACCGAGAGAGACACAGGGACCGAGAGAGACACAGGGACCGAGAGTGAGACACAGGGACCGAGAGAGACACAGGGACCGAGAGAGAGACACAGGGACCGAGAGAGAGACAGGGACCGAGGCTGAGACAGGGACCGAGAGAGACACAGGGACCGAGTGATAGACACAGGGACCGAGAGAGACACAGGGACCGAGAGAGCGACTCAGGGACCGAGTGAGAGACACAGGGGCCGAGAGAGAGACGCAGGGACCGAGAGAGAGACACAGGGACCGAGAGAGACACAGGGACCGAGAGAGACACAGGGACCGAGTGAGACACAGGGATCGAGAGAGAGACACAGGGACCGAGAGAGACACAGGGACCGAGAGAGACACAGGGACCGAGTGAGACACAGGGACCCAGTGAGACACAGGGACCGAGTGAGAAACAGGGCCCGAGAGTGACACAGGGACCGAGTGAGAGACGCAGGGACCGAGAGAGACACAGGGACCTAGTGAGGGACACAGGGACCGAGAGAGACACAGGGACCGAGTGAGAGACACAGGGACCGAGAGAGACACAGGGACCGATAGAGAGAGACAGGGACCGAGAGAGAGACAGGGACCGAGAGAGACACAGGGACCGAGAGAGACACAGGGACCGAGAGACAGACATGGACCGAGAGAGACACAGGGACCGAGAGGGGCACAGGGACCGAGTGAGACACAGGGACCGAGAGAGACACAGGGACCAAGAGAGAGACACAGCGACCGAGTGAGACACAGGGATCGAGAGAGAGACATGGACCGAGAGAGACACAGGGACCGAGAGAGACACAGGGACCGAGTGAGACACAGGGACCGAGTGAGACACAGGGACAGAGAGAGAGACAGGGACCGAGTTGGACACAGGGACCGAGTGAGACACAGGGACCGAGAGAGGGACACAGGGACCGAGAGAGAGACACAGGGACCGAGAGAGAGACACAGGGGCCGAGAGAGGGACACAGGGACCGAGAGAGAGACACCGGGACCGAGAGAGAGACACAGGGACCGAGAGAGACACAGGGACCGAGAGAGAGACACAGGGACCGAGTGAGACTCAAGGAACGAGACAGAGACTCAGGGACCGAGAGAAACACAGGGACCGCGTGAGACACAGGAACCGAGAGAGAGACACAGGGACCGAGAGAGACACTGGGACCGAGAGAGACACAGGGACCGAGAGAGAGACTCAGGGACCGAGAGAGAGACAGAGACCGAGTGAGACACAGGGACCGAGTGAGAGACACAGGGACCGAGAGAGAGACAGGGACCGAGAGAGACAGAGGGACGCAGTGAGAGACAGGAACCGAGAGAGACACAGGGACCGAGAGAGAGACAGAGGGACCCAGTGAGAGACAGGAACCGAGAGAGACACTGGGACCGAGTGAGAGACACAGGGACCGAGTGAGACACAGGGACCGAGTGAGACACAGGGACCGAGAGAGACACAGGGACCGAGTGAGACACAGGGACCGAGTGAGACACAGGGACCGAGAGAGAGACAGGGACCGAGTGAGAGACACAGGGACCAAGAGAGAGACACAGGGACCGAGTGAGAGACACGGGGACCGAGAGAGACACAGGGACCAAGAGAGAGACATGGACCGAGAGAGACACAGGGACCGAGAGAGACACAGGGACCGAGTGAGACACAGGGACCGAGTGAGACACAGGGACCGAGAGAGAGACACAGGGACCGAGAGAGAGAAACAGGGACCGAGAGTGAGAGACACAGGGACCGAGAGAGACACAGGGACCGAGAGAGAGACATGGACCGAGAGAGACACAGGGACCGAGAGAGACACAGGGACCGTGAGAGACAGGGACCGAGTGAGACACAGGGACAGAGAGAGAGACAGGGACCGAGTGAGACACAGGGACCGAGAGAGGGACACAGGGACCGAGAGAGAGACACAGGGACCGAGAGAGAGACACAGGGGCCGAGAGAGGGACACAGGGACCGAGAGAGAGACACAGGGACCGAGAGAGAGACACAGGGACCGAGTGAGAGACACGGGGACCGAGAGAGACACAGGGACCGACTGAGAGACACAGGGACCGAGAGAGACACAGGGACCGATAGAGAGATACAGGGACCGAGAGTGAGACTGGGACCGAGAGAGACACAGGGACCGAGAGAGACACAGGGACCGAGAGAGAGACACCGGGACCGAGTGAGACACAGGGACCGAGTGAGACACAGGGACCGAGAGAGAGGCAGGGACCGAGTGAGACACAGGGACCGAGAGGGACACAGGGACCGAGTGAGACACAGGGACCGAGAGAGAGACAGGGACCGAGTGAGACACAGGGACCGAGAGAGACACAGGGACCGAGAGAGACACAGGGACCGAGTGAGACACAGGGACCGAGAGAGACACAGGGACCGAGAGTGAGACACAGGGACCGAGAGAGAGACACAGGGACCGAGAGTGAGACAGGGACCGAGACAGAGACAGAGACCGAGAGAGACACAGGGACCGAGAGAGACACAGGGACCGAGAGAAAGACACAGGGACCGAGAGAGACACAGGGACCGAGAGAGACACAGGGACCGAGAGAGAGAAACAGGGACCGAGAGAGACACAGTGACCTAGTGAGACACAGGGACCGAGAGAGACACAGGGACCGAGAGAGACACAGGGACCGAGAGAGACACAGGGACCGAGAGAGAGACACAGGGACCGAGAGAGAGACAGGGACCGAGGCTGAGACAGGGACCGAGAGAGACACAGGGACCGAGTGAGAGACACAGGGCCCGAGAGAGACACAGGGACCGAGAGATCGACTCAGGGACCGAGTGAGAGACACAGGGACCGAGAGAGACAGAGACCGAGTGAGACACAGGGACCCAGTGAGACACAGGGACCGAGTGAGAAACATGGACCGAGAGTGACACAGGGACCGAGTGAGAGACGCAGGGACCGAGAAAGAAACACAGGGACCGAGAGAGAGACACAGGGACCGAGAGAGACACAGGGACCTAGTGAGGGACACAGGGACCGAGAGAGACACAGGGACCGAGTGAGAGACACAGGGACCGAGTGAGACACAGGGACCGAGAGAGACACAGGGACCGAGAGAGATACAGGGACCGAGTGAGACACAGGGACCGAGAGAGAGACACAGGGACCGAGAGAGAGACAGGGACCGAGAGAGACACAGGGACCGAGAGAGAGACACAGGGACCGAGTGAGACACAGGGACCGAGTGAGACACAGTGACAGAGAGAGACACAGGGACCGAGAGAGACACAGGGACCGAGTGAGACACAGTGACAGTGAGAGACACAGGGACCGAGAGAGACACAGGGACCGAGAGTGAGACACAGGGACAGAGAGAGAGACACAGGGACTGAGAGAGACACAGGGACCGAGAGAGAGACACAGGGACCGAGAGTGAGACAGGGACCGAGAGAGACACAGGGACCGAGAGAGAGACACAGGGACCGAGAGAGACACAGGGACCGAGAGAGAGACACAGGGACCGAGAGAGACACACGACCGAGAGAGACACAGGGACCGAGAGAGAGACACAGGGACTGAGAGAGAGACACAGGGACCGAGAGAGAGACACAGGGACCGAGAGAGAGACACAGGGACCGAGAGAGAGAAACAGGAATGAGAGAGAGACACAGGGACCGAGAGAGACACAGGGACCGAGAGAGACACAGGGACCGAGTGAGACACAGGGACCGAGAGAGAGACAGGGACCAAGTTGGACACAGGTACCGAGAGAGACACAGGGTCCGAGAGAGGGACACAGGGACCGAGAGAGAGACACAGGGACCGAGAGAGAGACACAGGGGCCGAGAGAGGGACAGGGACTGAGTGAGAGACACAGGGACCGATTGAGACACAGGGACCTAGTGAGAGACACAGGGACCGAGAGAGACACAGGGACCGAGAGAGAGAAACAGGGACCGAGAGAGAGACAGGGACTGAGTGAGAGACACAGGGACCGAGTGAGACACAGGGACCTAGTGAGAGACACAGGGACCGAGAGAGACACAGGGACCGATAGAGAGATACAGGGACCGAGAGAGAGACATGGACCGAGAGAGAGACATCTACCGAGAGAGACACAGGGACCGAGAGGGACACAGGGACCGAGTGAGACACAGGGACCGAGTGAGACACAGGGACCTAGTGAGAGACACAGGGACCGAGAGAGACACAGGGACCGATAGAGACACAGGGACCGAGAGAGACACAGGGACCGAGTGAGACACAGGGACCGAGAGAGAGAAACAGGGACCGAGAGAGAGACAGGGACTGAGTGAGAGACACAGGGACCGAGTGAGACACAGGGACCGAGAGAGAGAAACAGGGACCGAGAGAGAGACAGGGACTGAGTGAGAGACACAGGGACCGAGTGAGACACAGGGACCTAGTGAGAGACACAGGGACCGAGAGAGACACAGGGACCGATAGAGAGATACAGGGACCGAGAGAGAGACATGGACCGAGAGAGAGACACAGGGACCGAGTGAGACACAGGGACCTAGTGAGAGACACAGGGACCGAGAGAGACACAGGGACCGATAGAGAGATACAGGGACCGAGTGAGAGACATGGACCGAGAGAGAGACATCTACCGAGAGAGACACAGGGACCGAGAGGGACACAGGGACCGAGTGAGACACAGGGACCGAGAGAGAGACAGAGACCGAGTGAGACACAGGGACCGAGAGAGACACAGGGACTGAGAGAGACACAGGGACCGAGTGAGACACAGGGACCGAGAGAGACACAGGGACCGAGAGAGACACAGGGACCGAGAGTGAGACACAGGGACCGAGAGAGAGACACAGGGACCGAGTGTGAGACAGGGGCCGAGACTGAGACAGGGACCGAGAGAGACACAGGGACCGAGAGAGACACAGGGACCGAGAGAGAGACACAGGGACCGAGAGAGAGACACAGTGACCGAGAGAGACACAGGGACCGAGTGAGACACAGGGACCGAGAGAGACACAGGGACCGAGAGAGACACAGGGACCGAGAGTGAGACACAGGGACCGAGAGAGAGACAGGGACCGAGGCTGAGACAGGGACCGAGAGAGACACAGGGACCGAGTGATAGACACAGGGACCGAGAGAGACACAGGGACCGAGAGAGCGACTCAGAGACCGAGTGAGAGACACAGGGGCCGAGAGAGAGACGCAGGGACCGAGAGAGAGACACAGGGACCGAGAGAGACACAGGGACCGAGAGAGACACAGGGACCGAGTGAGACACAGGGATCGAGAGAGAGACACAGGGACCGAGAGAGACACAGGGACCGAGAGAGACACAGGGACCGAGAGAGAGACAGAGACCGAGTGAGACACAGGGACCCAGTGAGACACAGGGACCGAGTGAGAAACAGGGCCCGAGAGTGACACAGGGACCGAGTGAGAGACGCAGGGACCGAGAGAGACACAGGGACATAGTGAGGGACACAGGGACCGAGAGAGACACAGGGACCGAGTGAGAGACACAGGGACCGAGAGAGACACAGGGACCGATAGAGAGAGACAGGGACCGAGAGAGAGACAGGGACCGAGAGAGACACAGGGACCGAGAGAGACACAGGGACCGAGAGACAGACATGGACCGAGAGAGACACAGGGACCGAGAGGGGCACAGGGACCGAGTGAGACACAGGGACCGAGAGAGACACAGGGACCGAGAGAGACACAGGAACCGAGTGAGACACAGGGATCGAGAGAGAGACACAGGGACCGAGAGAGAGACAGGGACCGATAGAGACACAGGGACCGAGTGAGACACAGGGACCGAGAGAGAGACATGGACCGAGAGAGACACAGGGACCGAGAGGGACACAGTGACCGAGTGAGACTCAGGGTCCGAGAGAGAGACAGGGACCGAGTGAGACACAGGGACCGAGAGAGACACAGGGACCGAGTGAGACACAGGGACCGAGTGAGACACAGGGACCGAGAGAGACAAGGGACCGAGAGAGACACAGGGACCGAGAGAGAGACACAGGGACCGAGAGAGAGACAGGGACCGAGGCTGAGACAGGGACCGAGAGAGACACAGGGACCGAGTGAGAGACACAGGGCCCGAGAGAGACACAGGGACCGAGAGATCGACTCAGGGACCGAGTGAGAGACACAGGGACCGAGAGAGACAGAGACCGAGTGAGACACAGGGACCCAGTGAGACACAGGGACCGAGTGAGAAACATGGACCGAGAGTGACACAGGGACCGAGTGAGAGACGCAGGGACCGAGAAAGAAACACAGGGACCGAGAGAGAGACACAGGGACCGAGAGAGACACAGGGACCTAGTGAGGGACACAGGGACCGAGAGAGACACAGGGACCGAGTGAGAGACACAGGGACCGAGAGAGACACAGGGACCGATAGAGAGAGACAGGGACCGAGAGAGAGACAGGGACCGAGAGAGACACAGGGACCGAGAGAGTCACAGGGACCGAGAGACAGACATGGACCGAGAGAGACACAGGGACCGAGAGGGACAGAGGGACCGAGTGAGACACAGGGACCGAGAGAGACACAGGGACCGAGAGAGATACAGGGACCGAGTGAGACACAGGGACCGAGAGAGAGACACAGGGACCGAGAGAGAGACAGGGACCGAGAGAGACACAGGGACCGAGAGAGACACAGGGACCGAGAGAGAGACACAGGGACCGAGAGAGAGACACAGGGACCGAGAGAGACACAGGGACCGAGTGAGACACAGGGACCGAGTGAGACACAGTGACAGAGAGAGACACAGGGACCGAGAGAGACACAGGGACCGAGAGAGACACAGGGACCGAGAGAGAGACACAGGGACCGAGAGTGAGACAGGGACCGAGAGAGACACAGGGACCGAGAGAGACACAGGGACCGAGAGAGAGACACAGGGACCGAGAGAGAGACAGGGACCGACTAAGACACAGGGACCGAGAGAGAGACAGGGACCAAGTTGGACACAGGTACCCAGAGAGACACAGGGTCCGAGAGAGGGACACAGGGACCGAGAGAGAGACACAGGGACCGAGAGAGAGACACAGGGGCCGAGAGAGGGACACAGGGACCGAGAGAGACACAGGGTCCGAGAGAGGGACACAGGGACCGAGAGAGAGAAACAGGGACCGAGAGAGAGACAGGGACTGAGTGAGACACAGGGACCATGTGAGAGACACAGGGACCGAGAGAGACACAGGGAACGTGAGAGAGACACAGGGACCGAGAGAGAGACACAGGGACCGAGTGAGACACAGGGACCTAGTGAGAGACACAGGGACCGAGAGAGACACAGGGACTGATAGAGAGATACAGGGACCGAGAGAGACACAGGGACCGAGAGAGACACAGGGACTGAGAGAGACACAGGGACCGAGTGAGACACAGGGACCGAGAGAGACACAGGGACCGAGAGAGACACAGGGACCGAGAGTGAGACACAGGGACCGAGAGAGAGACACAGGGACCGAGAGTGAGACAGGGACCGAGACTGAGACAGGGACCGAGAGAGACACAGGGACCGAGAGAGACACAGGGACCGAGAGAGAGACACAGGGACCGAGAGAGAGACACAGTGACCGAGAGAGACACAGGGACCGAGTGAGACACAGGGACCGAGAGAGACACAGGGACCGAGAGTGAGACACAGGGACCGAGAGAGACACAGGGACCGAGAGAGAGACACAGGGACCGAGAGAGAGACAGGCACCGAGGCTGAGACAGGGACCGAGAGAGACACAGGGACCGAGAGAGCGACTCAGGGACCGAGTGAGAGACACAGGGGCCGAGAGAGAGACGCAGGGACCGAGAGAGAGACACAGGGACCGAGAGAGACACAGGGACCGAGAGAGACACAGGGACCGAGTGAGACACAGGGATCGAGAGAGAGACACAGGGACCGAGAGAGACACAGGGACCGAGAGAGACACAGGGACCGAGAGAGAGACAGAGACCGAGTGAGACACAGGGACCCAGTGAGACACAGGGACCGAGTGAGAAACAGGGCCCGAGAGTGACACAGGGACCGAGAGAGACACAGGGACCTAGTGAGGGACACAGGGACCGAGAGAGACACAGGGACCGAGTGAGAGACACAGGGACCGAGAGAGACACAGGGACCGATAGAGAGAGACAGGGACCGAGAGAGAGACAGGGACCGAGAGAGACACAGGGACCGAGAGAGACACAGGGACCGAGAGACAGACATGGACTGAGAGAGACACAGGGACCGAGAGGGGCACAGGGACCGAGTGAGACACAGGGACCGAGAGAGACACAGGGACCGAGAGAGACACAGGGACCGAGTGAGACACAGGGATCGAGAGAGAGACACAGGGACCGAGAGAGAGACAGGGACCGATAGAGACACAGGGACCGAGTGAGACACAGGGACCGAGAGAGAGACATGGACCGAGAGAGACACAGGGACCGAGAGGGACACAGGGACCGAGTGAGACTCAGGGTCCGAGAGAGAGACAGGGACCGAGTGAGACACAGGGACCGAGAGAGACACAGGGACCGAGTGAGACACAGGGACCGAGAGAGACACAGGGACCGAGAGAGACACAGGGACCGAGAGAGACACAGGGACCGATAGAGAGATACAGGGACCGAGAGTGAGACTGGGACCGAGAGAGACACAGGGACCGAGAGAGACACAGGGACCGAGAGAGAGACACCGGGACCGAGTGAGACACAGGGACAGAGAGAGAGACAGGGACCGAGTGAGACACAGGGACCGAGAGAGGGACACAGGGACCGAGAGAGAGACACAGGGACCGAGAGAGAGACACAGGGGCCGAGAGAGGGACACAGGGACCGAGAGAGAGACACAGGGACCGAGAGAGAGACACAGGGACCGAGTGAGAGACACGGGGACCGAGAGAGACACAGGGACCGAGTGAGAGACACAGGGACCGAGAGAGACACAGGGACCGATAGAGAGATACAGGGACCGAGAGTGAGACTGGGACCGAGAGAGACACAGGGACCGAGAGAGACACAGGGACCGAGAGAGAGACACCGGGACCGAGTGAGACACAGGGACCGAGTGAGACACAGGGACCGAGAGAGAGGCAGGGACCGAGTGAGACACAGGGACCGAGAGGGACACAGGGACCGAGTGAGACACAGGGACCGAGAGAGAGACAGGGACCGAGTGAGACACAGGGACCGAGAGAGACACAGGGACCGAGAGAGACACAGGGACCGAGTGAGACACAGGGACCGAGAGAGACACAGGGACCGAGAGTGAGACACAGGGACCGAGAGAGAGACACAGGGACCGAGAGTGAGACAGGGACCGAGACAGAGACAGGGACCGAGAGAGACACAGGGACCGAGAGAGACACAGGGACCGAGAGAAAGACACAGGGACCGAGAGAGACACAGGGACCGAGAGAGACACAGGGACCGAGAGAGAGAAACAGGGACCGAGAGAGACACAGTGACCTAGTGAGACACAGGGACCGAGAGAGACACAGGGACCGAGAGAGACACAGGGACCGAGAGAGAGACACAGGGACCGAGAGAGAGACAGGGACCGAGGCTGAGACAGGGACCGAGAGAGACACAGGGACCGAGTGAGAGACACAGGGCCCGAGAGAGACACAGGGACCGAGAGATCGACTCAGGGACCGAGTGAGAGACACAGGGACCGAGAGAGACAGAGACCGAGTGAGACACAGGGACCCAGTGAGACACAGGGACCGAGTGAGAAACATGGACCGAGAGTGACACAGGGACCGAGTGAGAGACGCAGGGACCGAGAAAGAAACACAGGGACCGAGAGAGAGACACAGGGACCGAGAGAGACACAGGGACCTAGTGAGGGACACAGGGACCGAGAGAGACACAGGGACCGAGTGAGAGACACAGGGACCGAGAGAGACACAGGGACCGATAGAGAGACACAGGGACCGAGAGAGAGACAGGGACCGAGAGAGAGACAGGGACCGAGTGAGAGACACAGGGACCGAGAGACAGACATGGACCGAGAGAGACACAGGGACCGAGAGGGACAGAGGGACCGAGTGAGACACAGGGACCGAGAGAGACACAGGGACCGAGAGAGATACAGGGACCGAGTGAGACACAGGGACCGAGAGAGAGACACAGGGACCGAGAGAGAGACAGGGACCGAGAGAGACACAGGGACCGAGAGAGAGACACAGGGACCGAGTGAGACACAGGGACCGAGTGAGACACAGTGACAGAGAGAGACACAGGGACCGAGAGAGACACAGGGACCGAGTGAGACACAGTGACAGTGAGAGACACAGGGACCGAGAGAGACACAGGGACCGAGAGTGAGACACAGGGACAGAGAGAGAGACACAGGGACCGAGAGAGACACAGGGACCGAGAGAGAGACACAGGGACCGAGAGTGAGACAGGGACCGAGAGAGACACAGGGACCGAGAGAGAGACACAGGGACCGAGAGAGACACAGGGACCGAGAGAGAGACACAGGGACCGAGAGAGACACACGACCGAGAGAGACACAGGGACCGAGAGAGAGACACAGGGACCGAGAGAGAGACACAGGGACCGAGAGAGAGACACAGGGACCGAGAGAGAGAAACAGGAATGAGAGAGAGACACAGGGACCGAGAGAGACACAGGGACCGAGAGAGACACAGGGACCGAGTGAGACACAGGGACCGAGAGAGAGACAGGGACCAAGTTGGACACAGGTACCGAGAGAGACACAGGGTCCGAGAGAGGGACACAGGGACCGAGAGAGAGACACAGGGACCGAGAGAGAGACACAGGGGCCGAGAGAGGGACAGGGACTGAGTGAGAGACACAGGGACCGATTGAGACACAGGGACCTAGTGAGAGACACAGGGACCGAGAGAGACACAGGGACCGAGAGAGAGAAACAGGGACCGAGAGAGAGACAGGGACTGAGTGAGAGACACAGGGACCGAGTGAGACACAGGGACCTAGTGAGAGACACAGGGACCGAGAGAGACACAGGGACCGATAGAGAGATACAGGGACCGAGAGAGAGACATGGACCGAGAGAGAGACATCTACCGAGAGAGACACAGGGACCGAGAGGGACACAGGGACCGAGTGAGACACAGGGACCGAGTGAGACACAGGGACCTAGTGAGAGACACAGGGACCGAGAGAGACACAGGGACCGATAGAGACACAGGGACCGAGAGAGACACAGGGACCGAGTGAGACACAGGGACCGAGAGAGAGAAACAGGGACCGAGAGAGAGACAGGGACTGAGTGAGAGACACAGGGACCGAGTGAGACACAGGGACCGAGAGAGAGAAACAGGGACCGAGAGAGAGACAGGGACTGAGTGAGAGACACAGGGACCGAGTGAGACACAGGGACCTAGTGAGAGACAAAGGGACCGAGAGAGACACAGGGACCGATAGAGAGATACAGGGACCGAGAGAGAGACATGGACCGAGAGAGAGACACAGGGACCGAGTGAGACACAGGGACCTAGTGAGAGACACAGGGACCGAGAGAGACACAGGGACCGATAGAGAGATACAGGGACCGAGAGAGAGACATGGACCGAGAGAGAGACATCTACCGAGAGAGACACAGGGACCGAGAGGGACACAGGGACCGAGTGAGACACAGGGACCGAGAGAGAGACAGGGACCGAGTGAGACACAGGGACCGAGAGAGACACAGGGACTGAGAGAGACACAGGGACCGAGTGAGACACAGGGACCGAGAGAGACACAGGGACCGAGAGAGACACAGGGACCGAGAGTGAGACACAGGGACCGAGAGAGAGACACAGGGACCGAGAGTGAGACAGGGACCGAGACTGAGACAGGGACCGAGAGAGACACAGGGACCGAGAGAGACACAGGGACCGAGAGAGAGACACAGGGACCGAGAGAGAGACACAGTGACCGAGAGAGACACAGGGACCGAGTGAGACACAGGGACCGAGAGAGACACAGGGACCGAGAGAGACACAGGGACCGAGAGTGAGACACAGGGACCGAGAGAGAGACAGGGACCGAGGCTGAGACAGGGACCGAGAGAGACACAGGGACCGAGTGATAGACACAGGGACCGAGAGAGACACAGGGACCGAGAGAGCGACTCAGAGACCGAGTGAGAGACACAGGGGCCGAGAGAGAGACGCAGGGACCGAGAGAGAGACACAGGGACCGAGAGAGACACAGGGACCGAGAGAGACACAGGGACCGAGTGAGACACAGGGATCGAGAGAGAGACACAGGGACCGAGAGAGACACAGGGACCGAGAGAGACACAGGGACCGAGAGAGAGACAGAGACCGAGTGAGACACAGGGACCCAGTGAGACACAGGGACCGAGTGAGAAACAGGGCCCGAGAGTGACACAGGGACCGAGTGAGAGACGCAGGGACCGAGAGAGACACAGGGACATAGTGAGGGACACAGGGACCGAGAGAGACACAGGGACCGAGTGAGAGACACAGGGACCGAGAGAGACACAGGGACCGATAGAGAGAGACAGGGACCGAGAGAGAGACAGGGACCGAGAGAGACACAGGGACCGAGAGAGACACAGGGACCGAGAGACAGACATGGACCGAGAGAGACACAGGGACCGAGAGGGGCACAGGGACCGAGTGAGACACAGGGACCGAGAGAGACACAGGGACCGAGAGAGACACAGGAACCGAGTGAGACACAGGGATCGAGAGAGAGACACAGGGACCGAGAGAGAGACAGGGACCGATAGAGACACAGGGACCGAGTGAGACACAGGGACCGAGAGAGAGACATGGACCGAGAGAGACACAGGGACCGAGAGGGACACAGGGACCGAGTGAGACTCAGGGTCCGAGAGAGAGACAGGGACCGAGTGAGACACAGGGACCGAGAGAGACACAGGGACCGAGTGAGACACAGGGACCGAGTGAGACACAGGGACCGAGAGAGACAAGGGACCGAGAGAGACACAGGGACCGAGAGAGAGACACAGGGACCGAGAGAGAGACAGGGACCGAGGCTGAGACAGGGACCGAGAGAGACACAGGGACCGAGTGAGAGACACAGGGCCCGAGAGAGACACAGGGACCGAGAGATCGACTCAGGGACCGAGTGAGAGACACAGGGACCGAGAGAGACAGAGACCGAGTGAGACACAGGGACCCAGTGAGACACAGGGACCGAGTGAGAAACATGGACCGAGAGTGACACAGGGACCGAGTGAGAGACGCAGGGACCGAGAAAGAAACACAGGGACCGAGAGAGAGACACAGGGACCGAGAGAGACACAGGGACCTAGTGAGGGACACAGGGACCGAGAGAGACACAGGGACCGAGTGAGAGACACAGGGACCGAGAGAGACACAGGGACCGATAGAGAGAGACAGGGACCGAGAGAGAGACAGGGACCGAGAGAGACACAGGGACCGAGAGAGTCACAGGGACCGAGAGACAGACATGGACCGAGAGAGACACAGGGACCGAGAGGGACAGAGGGACCGAGTGAGACACAGGGACCGAGAGAGACACAGGGACCGAGAGAGATACAGGGACCGAGTGAGACACAGGGACCGAGAGAGAGACACAGGGACCGAGAGAGAGACAGGGACCGAGAGAGACACAGGGACCGAGAGAGACACAGGGACCGAGAGAGAGACACAGGGACCGAGAGAGAGACACAGGGACCGAGAGAGACACAGGGACCGAGTGAGACACAGGGACCGAGTGAGACACAGTGACAGAGAGAGACACAGGGACCGAGAGAGACACAGGGACCGAGAGAGACACAGGGACCGAGAGAGAGACACAGGGACCGAGAGTGAGACAGGGACCGAGAGAGACACAGGGACCGAGAGAGACACAGGGACCGAGAGAGAGACACAGGGACCGAGAGAGAGACAGGGACCGACTAAGACACAGGGACCGAGAGAGAGACAGGGACCAAGTTGGACACAGGTACCGAGAGAGACACAGGGTCCGAGAGAGGGACACAGGGACCGAGAGAGAGACACAGGGACCGAGAGAGAGACACAGGGGCCGAGAGAGGGACACAGGGACCGAGAGAGACACAGGGTCCGAGAGAGGGACACAGGGACCGAGAGAGAGAAACAGGGACCGAGAGAGAGACAGGGACTGAGTGAGACACAGGGACCATGTGAGAGACACAGGGACCGAGAGAGACACAGGGAACGTGAGAGAGACACAGGGACCGAGAGAGAGACACAGGGACCGAGTGAGACACAGGGACCTAGTGAGAGACACAGGGACCGAGAGAGACACAGGGACTGATAGAGAGATACAGGGACCGAGAGAGACACAGGGACCGAGAGAGACACAGGGACTGAGAGAGACACAGGGACCGAGTGAGACACAGGGACCGAGAGAGACACAGGGACCGAGAGAGACACAGGGACCGAGAGTGAGACACAGGGACCGAGAGAGAGACACAGGGACCGAGAGTGAGACAGGGACCGAGACTGAGACAGGGACCGAGAGAGACACAGGGACCGAGAGAGACACAGGGACCGAGAGAGAGACACAGGGACCGAGAGAGAGACACAGTGACCGAGAGAGACACAGGGACCGAGTGAGACACAGGGACCGAGAGAGACACAGGGACCGAGAGTGAGACACAGGGACCGAGAGAGACACAGGGACCGAGAGAGAGACACAGGGACCGAGAGAGAGACAGGCACCGAGGCTGAGACAGGGACCGAGAGAGACACAGGGACCGAGAGAGCGACTCAGGGACCGAGTGAGAGACACAGGGGCCGAGAGAGAGACGCAGGGACCGAGAGAGAGACACAGGGACCGAGAGAGACACAGGGACCGAGAGAGACACAGGGACCGAGTGAGACACAGGGATCGAGAGAGAGACACAGGGACCGAGAGAGACACAGGGACCGAGAGAGACACAGGGACCGAGAGAGAGACAGAGACCGAGTGAGACACAGGGACCCAGTGAGACACAGGGACCGAGTGAGAAACAGGGCCCGAGAGTGACACAGGGACCGAGAGAGACACAGGGACCTAGTGAGGGACACAGGGACCGAGAGAGACACAGGGACCGAGTGAGAGACACAGGGACCGAGAGAGACACAGGGACCGATAGAGAGAGACAGGGACCGAGAGAGAGACAGGGACCGAGAGAGACACAGGGACCGAGAGAGACACAGGGACCGAGAGACAGACATGGACCGAGAGAGACACAGGGACCGAGAGGGGCACAGGGACCGAGTGAGACACAGGGACCGAGAGAGACACAGGGACCGAGAGAGACACAGGGACCGAGTGAGACACAGGGATCGAGAGAGAGACACAGGGACCGAGAGTGAGACAGGGACCGATAGAGACACAGGGACCGAGTGAGACACAGGGACCGAGAGAGAGACATGGACCGAGAGAGACACAGGGACCGAGAGGGACACAGGGACCGAGTGAGACTCAGGGTCCGAGAGAGAGACAGGGACCGAGTGAGACACAGGGACCGAGAGAGACACAGGGACCGAGTGAGACACAGGGACCGAGAGAGACACAGGGACCGAGAGAGACACAGGGACCGAGAGTGAGACACAGGGACCGAGAGAGACAGGGACCGAGAGAGAGACAGGGACCGAGACTGAGACAGGGACCGAGAGAGACACAGGGGCCGAGAGAGACACAGGGATCGAGACAGAGACACAGGGACCGAGAGAGAGACACAGGGACCGAGAGAGACACAGGGACTGAGTGAGACACAGGGACCGAGTGAGACACAGTGACCGAGAGAGACACAGGGACCGAGAGAGAGACACAGGGACCGAGAGAGAGACAGGGACCGAGTAAGATACAGGGACAGAGTGAGACATAGGGACCGAGAGAGAGATAGGGACTGAGTTGGACACAGGGACCGAGAGAGACACAGGGTCCGAGAGAGGGACACAGGGACCGAGAGAGAGACACAGGGACCGAGAGAGAGACACAGGGACCGAGAGAGAGACAGGGACCGAGAGGGACACAGGGACCGTGAGAGACACAGGGACCGAGAGAGACACAGGGACCGAGAGAGAGACAGGGACCGAGTGAGAGACACAGGGACTGAGAGAGACACAGGGACCGAGAGAGAGACAGGGACCGAGTGAGAGACATAGGGACTGAGAGAGACACAGGGACCGAGAGAGAGACACAGGGACTGAGAGAGATACAGGGACCGAGAGAGAGAAACAGGGACCGAGAGAGAGACAGGGACCGAGTGAGAGAAACAGGGACCGAGAGAGACACAGGGACCGAGAGAGACGCAGGGACCGAGTGAGAGACACAGGGACCGAGAGAGAGACACAGGGACCGAGAGAGAGACACAGGGACTGTCAGAGAGACAGGGACCGAGAGAGACACAGGAACCGAGAGAGAGACACAGGGACCGAGAGAGACACCGAGACCGAGAGAGAGACTGGGACAGAGAGAGACACAGGGACCAAGAGAGAGACATGGACCGAGAGAGACACAGGGACCGAGAGAGACACAGGGACCGAGTGAGACACAGGGACCGAGTGAGACACAGGGACCGAGAGAGAGACACAGGGACCGAGTGAGAGACACGGCGACCGAGAGAGAGACGTGGACCGAGAGAGACACAGGGACCGAGAGGGACACAGGGACCGAGAGAGAGACACAGGGACCGAGAGAGAGACTCAGGGACCGAGAGAGACACAGGGACCGAGAGAGAGACACAGGGACCGAGAGAGAGACATGGACCGAGAGAGACACAGGGACCGAGAGAGACACAGGGACCGAGTGAGACACAGGGACCGAGTGAGGCACAGGGACCGAGAGAGAGACACAGGGACCGAGAGAGACACTGGGACCTAGTGAGAGACACAGGGACCGAGAGAGACACAGGGACCGATAGAGAGAGACACAGGGACCGAGAGAGAGACATGGACCGAGAGAGAGACATGGACCGAGAGAGACACAGGGACCGAGAGAGACACAGGGACCGAGTGAGGCACAGGGACCGAGAGAGAGACAGGGACCGAGTGAGACACAGGGACCGAGAGAGACACAGGGACTGAGACAGACACAGGGACCGAGAGTGAGACACAGGGACCGAGAGAGAGACACAGGGACGGAGAGTGAGACAGGGACCGAGACTGAGACAGGGACCGAGAGAGACACAGGGACCGAGAGAGACACAGGGACCGAGAGAGAGACACAGGGACCGAGTGAGACACAGGGACCGAGAGAGACACAGGGACCGAGAGAGACACAGGGACCGAGAGTGAGACACAGGGACCGAGAGAGAGACACAGGGACCGAGAGTGAGACAGGGACCGAGAGAGACACAGGGACCGAGTGAGACACAGGGACCGAGAGAGAGACAGGGACCAAGTTGGACACAGGTACCGAGTGAGACACAGGGTCCTAGAGAGGGACACAGGGACCGAGAGAGAGACACAGGGACCGAGAGAGAGACAGGGACCGAGAGTGAGACACAGGGACCGAGAGAGACACAGGGACCGAGAGAGAGAAACAGGAATGAGAGAGAGACACAGGGACCGAGAGAGACACAGGGACCGAGAGAGACACAGGGACCGAGAGAGAGAAACAGGGACCGAGAGAGAGACAGGGACTGAGTGAGACACAGGGACCATGTGAGAGACACAGGGACCGAGAGAGACACAGGGAACGTGAGAGAGACACAGGGACCGAGAGAGAGACAGGGACCGAGAGAGACACAGGGACCGAGTGAGACACAGGGACCGAGAGAGAGAAACAGGGACCGAGAGAGAGACAGGGACTGAGTGAGACACAGGGACCATGTGAGAGACACAGGGACCGAGAGAGACACAGGGAACGTGAGAGAGACACAGGGACCGAGAGAGAGACACAGGGACCGAGTGAGACACAGGGACCGAGAGAGAAACAGGGACCGAGTGAGAGACACAGGGACCGAGAGAGACACAGGGACCGAGAGAGGGACTCAGGGACCGAGTGAGAGACACAGGAACCGAGAGAGACAGACACCGAGTGAGACACAGGGACCCAGTGAGACACAGGGACCGAGTGAGACACAGGGACCGAGAGAGACACAGGGACCGCGTGAGAGACGAAGGGACCGAGAAAGAGACACAGGAACCGAGAGAGAGACAAAGGGACCGAGAGAGACACAGGGACCTAGTGAGAGACACAGGGACCGCGAGAGACACAGGGACCGAGTGAGAGACACAGGGACCGAGAAAGACACAGGGACCGATAGAGAGAGACAGGGACCGAGAGAGAGACAGGGATCGAGAGAGACACAGGGACCGAGAGAGACACAGGGACCGAGAGAGAGACATGGACCGAGAGAGACGCAGGGACCGAGAGGGACACAGGGACCGAGTGAGACACAGGGACCGAGAGAGAGACAGGGACCGAGTGAGACACTGGGACCGAGAGAGACACAGGGACCGAGTGAGACACAGGGACCGAGAGAGACACAGGGACCGAGAGAGACACAGGGACCGAGAGAGAGACTCAGGGACCGAGAGAGACACAGGGACCGAGAGAGAGACACAGGGACCGAGTGAGAGACACGGGGACCGAGAGAGACACAGGGACCGAGAGAGAGACATGGACCGAGAGAGACACAGGGACCGAGAGAGACACAGGGACCGAGTGAGACACAGGGACCGAGTGAGACACAGGGACCGAGAAATAGACACAGGGACCGAGAGAGAGACACAGGGACCGAGAGAGACACTGGGACCTAGTGAGAGACACAGGGACCGAGAGAGACACAGGGACCGATAGAGAGATACAGGGACCGAGAGAGAGACATGGACCGAGAGAGAGACATGGACCGAGAGAGACACAGGGACCGAGAGGGACACAGGGACCGAGTGAGACACAGGGACCGAGAGAGAGACAGGGACCGAGTGAGACACAGGGACCGAGAGAGACACAGGGACTGAGAGAGACACAGGGACCGAGTGAGACACAGGGACCGAGAGAGACACAGGGACCGAGAGAGACACAGGGACCGAGAGTGAGACACAGGGACTGAGATAGAGACACAGGGACCGAGAGTGAGACAGGGACCGAGACTGAGACAGGGACCGAGAAGACACAGGGACCGAGAGAGACACAGGGACCGAGAGAGAGACACAGGGACCGAGAGAGAGACACAGTGACCGAGAGAGACACAGGGACCGAGTGAGACACAGGGACCGAGAGAGACACAGGGACCGAGAGAGACACAGGGACCGAGAGTGAGACACAGGGACCGAGAGAGAGACACAGGGACCGAGAGAGAGACAGGGACCGAGGCTGAGACAGGGACCGAGAGAGACACAGGGACCGAGTGATAGACACAGGGACCGAGAGAGCGACTCAGGGACCGAGTGAGAGACACAGGGACCGAGAGAGACAGAGACCGAGTGAGACACAGGGACCGAGTGAGAAACAGGGCCCGAGAGTGACACAGGGACCTAGTGAGGGACACAGGGACCGAGAGAGACACAGGGACCGATAGAGAGAGACAGGGACCGAGAGAGAGACAGGGACCGAGAGAGACACAGGGACCGAGAGAGACACAGGGAACGAGAGACAGACATGGACCGAGAGAGACACAGGGACCGAGAGAGACACAGGGACCGAGTGAGACACAGGGATCGAGAGAGAGACACAGGGACCGAGAGAGAGACAGGGACCGATAGAGACACAGGGACCGAGAGAGACACAGGGACCGAGAGAGAGACATGGACCGAGAGAGACACAGGGACCGAGAGGGACCCAGGGAACGAGTGAGACTCAGGGTCCGAGAGAGAGACAGGGACCGAGTGAGACACAGGGACCGAGAGAGACACAGGGACCGAGTGAGACACAGGGACCGAGAGAGACACAGGGACCGAGAGTGAGACACAGGGACCGAGAGAGACAGGGACCGAGAGAGAGACCGGGACCGAGACTGAGACAGGGACCGAGAGAGACACAGGGACCGAGAGAGACACAGGGACCGAGAGTGAGACACAGGGACCGAGAGAGAGACACAGGGACCGAGAGAGACACAGGGACTGAGTGAGACACAGGGACCGAGTGAGACACAGTGACCGAGAGAGACACAGGGACCGAGAGAGACACAGGGACCAAGAGTGAGACACAGGGACCGAGAGAGACACAGGGACCGAGAGAGAGACACAGGGACCGAGAGTGAGACAGGGACCGAGACTGAGACAGGGACCGAGAGAGACACAGGGACCGAGAGAGACACAGGGACCGAGAGAGAGACACGGGGACCGAGAGAGAGACACAGGGACCGAGAGAGAGACAGGGACCGAGTAAGATACAGGGACCGAGTGAGACATAGGGACCGAGGGAGAGGCACAGGGACCGAGAGAGAGACAGAGTCCGAGAGATAGACAGAGACCGAGAGAGACACAGGGACCGAGAGAGAGACACATGGACCGACAGAGAGACACAGGGACCGAGAGAGAGACACAGGGACCGAGAGAGACACAGGGACCGAGAGAGACTCAGGGAACGAGATAGAGACAGGGACCGAGAGAGACACAGGGACCGAGAGAGAGACACAGGGACCGAGAGAGACACAGGGACCGAGTGAGACACAGGGACCGACAGAGACACAGGGACCGAGAGAGAAACAGGGACCGATAGAGACAGGGTCCGAGAGAGAGACACAGGGACCGAGAGAGAGAGACAGGGACAGAGAGAGACACAAGTACCGAGTGAGACACAGGGACCGAGAGAGACACAGGGGCCGAATGAGACACAGGGACCGTGAGAGAGAAACAGGGACCGAGAGAGACACAGGGTCCGAGAGCGACACAGGAACCGAGAGAGAGTCAGGGACCCAGAGAGACACAGGGACCAAGAGAGAGACACAGGGACAAAGAGGGACACAGGGAACGAGAGAGAGACACAGGGACCGAGAGAGAGACACAGGGACCGAGAGAGACAGAGGGACCAAGTGAGACACAGGAACCGAGAGAGAGTCAGGGACCAAGAGAGACACAGGGACCGAGAGAGAGACACAGGGACAAAGAGGGACACAGGGAACGAGAAAGAGACACAGGGACCGAGTGAGACACAGGGAACGAGAGAGAGACACAGGAACCGAGAGGGACACAGGGACCGAGAGAGAGACAGGGACCGAGTGAGACACAGGGACCGAGAGTGACACAGGGACCGAGAGAGAGACACAGGGACCGAGAGAGAGACACAGGGACCGAGAGAGAGAGACACAGGGACCGAGAGAGACACAGGGACCGAGAGAGAGACACAGGGACCGAGAGAGACACAGGGTCCGAGAGAGACACATGGAGCGAGTGAGAGACAGGGACCGTGAGTGAGACACAGGGACAGAGAGAGACACAGGGACCGAGAGTGAGACACAGGGAACGAGAGAGAGACACAGGAACCGAGAGGGACACAGGGACCGAGAGTGAGACACAGGGAACGAGAGAGAGACACAGGAACCGAGAGGGACACAGGGACCGAGAGAGAGACAGGGACCGAGTGAGACACAGGGAACGAGAGAGAGACACAGGGACCGAGAGAGAGACACAGGGACCGAGAGAGAGACAGGGACCGAGTGAGAGACACAGCGACCGAGAGAGAGACGCAGGGACCGAGAGTGAGACAGGGACCGAGACTGAGACACAGGGACCGAGGGAGACACAGGGACCATGTGAGAGACACAGGGACCGAGAGAGACACAGGGACCGAGGGAGAGACACAGGGACCGAGAGAGAGACACAGGGACCGAGAGAGACACAGGGACCGAGAGAGACACAGGGACCGAGAGAGAGACACAGGGACCGAGAGAGACACAGGGACCGAGAGAGAGACACAGGGACCGAGAGTGAGACAGGGACCGAGACTGAGACAGGGACCGAGGGAGACACAGGGACCATGTGAGAGACACAGGGACCGAGAGAGACACAGGGACCGAGAGAGAGACGCAGGGACCGAGATAGACGCAGGGACCGAGAGAGACACAGGGACCGAGTGAGACACAGGGACCGAGAGAGAGACACAGGGACCGAGAGAGAGACAGGGACCGAGTGAGACTCAGGGACCATGTGAGAGACGCAGGGACCGAGAGAGAGACACAGGGACCAAGAGAGAGACAGGGTCTGTGAGAGACACAGGAATCGAGAGAGAGACAGGGACCGATAGAGACAGGGACCGAGAGAGAGAAACAGGGACCGAGAGAGAAACAGGGACCGATAGAGACAGGGACCGAGAGAGGCACAGGGACCGAGAGAGAGACACAGGGACCGAGAGAGACACAGGGACCGAGTGAGACACAGGGACCGAGAGAGAAACAGGGACCGATAGAGACAGGGACCGAGAGTGAGACACAGGGACCGAGAGAGACACAGGGACCGAGAGAGAAACACAGGGACCGAGAGAGAGACACAGGGACCGAGAGAGACACAGGGACCGAGAGAGACACAGGGAGCGAGTGAGACACAGGGAGCGAGTGAGACACAGGGAGCGAGTGAGACACAGGGATCGAGAGTGAGACACAGGGACAGAGAGAGAGCCAGGGACCGAGAGGGACACAGGGACCGAGAGAGAGACTCAGGGACCGAGAGAGAGAGACAGGGACCGAGAGAGAAACAGGGACCGATAGAGACAGGGACCGAGAGAGAGACACAGGGACCGAGAGAGACACAGGGACCGAGAGAGAAACACAGGGACCGGGAGAGAGACCGGGACCGAGAGAGACACAGTGACCGAGAGAGACACAGGGACCGAGAGTGAGACACAGGTACCAAGAGAGAGACAGAGGGACCGAGAGAGAAACAGGGACCGAGAGAGACACAGGGACCGAGTGAGAGACACAGGGACCGAGAGAGAGACACAGGGACCGAGAGAGACACAGGGACCGAGAGAGAGAGACACAGGGACCGAGAGAGAGACACAGGGACCGAGAGAGAGACACAGGGACCGAGAGAGACAACGGGACCGTGAGAGAGAGACACAGGGACCGAGAGAGAGACACAGGGACCGAGAGAGAGACACAGGGACCGAGAGAGACAACGGGACCGAGAGAGACACAGGGTCCATGTGAGATATACAGGGACCGAGAGAGACACAGGGACCGAGAGAGAGACACAGGGACCGAGTGAGACACAGGGACCGAGAGAGAGACTCAGGGACCGAGAGAGACAAAGGGACCGAGAGAGACACAGGGACCAAGAGAGATACACAGGGACCGAGAGAGACACAGGGACCGAGAGAGAGACACAGGGACCGAGACAGAGACACAGGGACCGAGAGAGAGACACAGGGACCAAGAGAGAGACACGGACCGAGAGAGACACAGGGACCGAGAGAGAGACACAGGGACCGAGAGACAGACACAGGGACCGAGAGAGACACAGGGACCGAGTGAGAGACAGGGACCGAGAGAGACACAGGGACCGAGAGAGAGACAGGGACCGAGAGAGACACAGGGACCGAATGAGAGACAGGGAACGAGAGAGTGACAGGGACCGAGAGAGACAGGGACCGAGAGCGACACAGGGACCGAGAGAGACACAGGGACCGAGAGAGACACAGGGTCCGAGAGAGACACAGATACCGAGTGAGACACAGGGACCGAGAGAGACAGTGGGACCGAGAGAGAGACACAGTGACCGAGAGAGACACAGGGACCGAGTGAGACACAGGGACCGAGAGAGACACAGGAACCGAGAGAGAGACACAGCGACCGATAGAGACACAGGGACTGAGAGAGACACTGGGACCGAGAGAGAGACACAGCGACCGAGAGAGACACAGGGACCGAGAGAGACACAGGGTCCGAATGAGACACAGGGACCGAGAGAGACACTGGGACCGAGAGAGAGACACAGGGACCGAGAGAGACACAGGGACCGAGAGAGAGACACAGGGACCGAGTGAGAGACACAGGGTCCGAGAGAGACACAGGGACCGAGAGAGACACTGGGACCGAGTGAGACACAGGGGCCGAGAGAGAGACAGGGACCGAGTGAGACACAGGGACCGAGTGAGACACAGGGACCGAGAGAGAGACACAGGGACCGAGAGAGACACAGGGACCGAGAGAGAGACAGGGACCGAGTGAGACACATGGACCGAGTGAGACACAGGGACCGAGAGAGAGACACAGGGACCGAGAGAGAGACAGAGGGACCGAGGGAGAGACACAGGGACCGAGAGAGACTCAAGGACCGATGGAGACACAGGGACCGAGAGAGAGAGACATAGACCGAGAGAGACATAGGGACCGAGAGAGACACAGGGACCGAGAGAGAGACACAGGGACCAAGAGAGAGACACAGAGACCGAGAGAGACACAGGGACCGAGAGAGAGACACAGGGACCGAGAGAGAGACGCAGGGACCGAGAGACACGCAGGGACCGATGGAGACACAGGGACCGAGAGAGAGAGACAGGGACCGAGAGAGACACAGGGACCGATAGAGAGACACAGGGACCGAGAGAGAGACACAGAGACCGAGAGAGACACAGGGACCGAGAGAGACACAGGGAGCGAGTGAGACACAGGGACCGAGAGAAACACAGGGACCGAGAGAGAGACAGGGACCGAGTGAGAGACAGGGACCGAGTGAGGGAAACAGGGACCGAGAGAGACTCAGGGACCGAGAGAGAGACAGGGACCGAGTGAGGGAAACAGGGACAGAGAGAGAGACAGGGACCGAGAGAGAGACAGAGGGACCGAGAGAGAGACAGAGGGACCGAGAGAGAGACAGAGGGACCGAGAGAGAGACACAGGGACCGAGAGAGACACAGGGACCGAGTGAGAGACAGGGACCAAGAGAGACACAGGGACCGAGAGAGAGACAGGGACCGAGAGAGACACA